>NC_079217.1:16482292-16774792 GCF_029633865.1 Lampris incognitus | reverse complement strand
TAACTTTTTGAGTGTTTGTAATTTGACAAATAGTGCTTATATTGTTAAAAAGATTTCCAGTCTGTTTTTTGATAATTTCTTTGTTAAATAAAGAGTTGTTTTGAAAATTCTGTTGCAGTTCAGCCCTTTGCTCGGCCCTCTGGCTTCACCGTCAGGTCACGAAGCACATCTGCATCATCTGTCTCGAAAACGCCAGGCACGTCTGCGCGCGCTCTTAGAGCGTCGCGTAGACACGATCCACAACAACGCACCTGTCTCCAATCTACAACCACCACACCTGCGAGTGATCAGCTCATCGCCAATCTACAAGACCCCAGCCAACCGATCGTGCCTTCTATTGCTCTTTCGCGTGTTTATTCAGAAAGTCAAACCGGAACTACAAGCAGACACTAGAGGACAGTGCAGCGTATTAGCGACATCCATTGTCAAATTACTGTATTACAACACTCCCACTAAATTTTACAATGGCATTAAGGCACTTCACACTAAATTATATTACTAAGAGCCGTGCTCTCCTTCACAAATAATGTCAAGATAATAAATCTTTAAACTGAAAAAACTTGCAAGATTCTTTTTCTTACTCCTCTTACCTTGCTTACAGCTTTCTTACCATTTTCAACAGAAAAACTGCGTAACGTAGCGAATTCGGGGGGCAGTCCGGGAACCGCCACAGCCGGGGCACGAACCCGTGTCTCCCACACCCCAAGCGACCGCGTTAACCAGTCGACTAAAGGATACGAGCCGTCAGCCAGCGACCAACGTGTCTTCTTATCCATGCACGTTACACTTCTCCCCTCCTTCGGGAAGCGCGTCAGCATATCAGCTCCCTCACGCCTCTGGGCGCACGCGCTTCCGATGGCCTCACCATCCCACTTCTGACATCAATGTAGCGAATTCGGGGGGCAGTCCGGGAAGACCGTCGCCACAACCGGGACGCGAACCCGTGTCTCCCACGCCGCAAGTCCCCCGAAGGAGGAGGGTAGTGTAACGTGCATGGATAATTAGACATGCTAGCTGACGGGTCGGATCCTTTAGTCGAGCGGTTAGCGATGTCTCCCGCCGTGCGGACGATACAGGTTCGCGCCGCGGCAGTTCCTGTGGTTGAATTCGCTACAGTATTAAAGTAAACAGAATTACATAGGGAAAATATCAGTCTCTCTCCTAAGATATTCAAACGTCTGTTTAGTCAGTGGCTTGGTCAAGATATCTGCTTTCATGTCATTTGTTGGGCAATATTACAGTTCTGTTTGCCCATTCTGCACACATTCACGGATGTAGTGGTAACGAATGTCAATGTGTTTAGTCCCTGATGGATCCACTGGATTCTTCGCGATTGCAATGGCTCCTTGGTTGTCCTCCAGGATCACTGTGGGCGTAGCATCCATTCCGAGATCATTTAGTAATCGTCTCAGCCAGGTACCTTCTTGAGCAGCTTAACTGAGTGCGACGTACTCAGCTGCTGCTGTTGAAAGTGCAACTGTTGCCTGTTTCTTGCTGAGCCAGCTCACTGCTCCTCCACTCAGTAAGAATATGTTGCTGGTTGTTGAACGGCAGTCATCCTGATCAACAGCCCAGTCAGCATCCGAGAAGCCGATCAAAGTTCCAGATTCTGACCGCTCATACTTGAGAGCAAGGTTCACTGTACCTTTCAAGTATCGAAGTATTCTCTTCACAGCAGTCAAATGTGCAGCATCTGGATTTGCGTTGAACTCTGACACAGCACTCACTGCTTGAGCTATGTCTGGTCGTGTGGCCATCGCAGCATACAGCAGACATCCTACCATGGACTGATAGGTACTTTGGTTCACAGGCTTACTGACACCATCACTTTTTTTTCAATTTGACGTTAGCCTCAGCAGGAGTTGCAACAGGACTTGCATTATCCATCCCATATTTCTGAAGGATGGCTTCAATGTAACACTTCTGATGAAGTAAGACACAGTCCTTTTCTTTGTCTTGGACAACAGAGATGCCCAGGATATAGGACAGCTCACCCATGTCCTTCATGTTGTAGCGCTTCTTGAGAGCCATTTTCAACTCGTTCATGCTTGTAATCGACTCCGTAATCAGAATCAGATCATCCACATAAACAGCGAGTATCTCAAGCTCTTGTCTTGATCTCACAAACACAAAGGGGTCTGATGTGCTCTGTTTAAATCCAATTTCCATCATGAACTCTGTGAAAGCCTTGCTCCAGCAGCAAGGAGACTGCTTCAGTCCATATATTGATTTCTTCAGTTTACACACCAGGTGTAACTGCCCCGGTTTGATGTATCCCTCTGGTTGCTCCATGTAGATTTCTTCTTCCAGGTGTCCATTAAGGAATACAGTTACTACGTCCATATGGTGCACATGTAGATTTTTCTGGATGGCAAAGGACAGTAATGTACTAATTGAGCTGAATCGTATCACGGGTGAAACCATACAACTGTGAGTAGCCCTTGGCGACGAGTCTGCACTTGTATCTCTCCACTCGTCCATCACTATGATGCTTGACTTTGAACACCCATCTCGATCCTATGGCCTTTCTATCCCTTGGTAAATCCATTAAGTCCCACGTCTCATTTTCCAACAGCGACTCATATTCCAAGTCAGCCACCTCTTGCCATTCCTTTGCATTAGTACTCATCATTGCTTCTTTCAGTGTGCTTGGCTCTATGACACGACACACATTGGCACAATGATCAACAGTCACTATATCAGCAAACTCATCATATCCATATCTCCTTGGAGCCCTTCTGATTCTGCCGCCTTCTCTAGCAGCTTCATCGACAGTGACCTCGTCATCTGGTGTTTCAATCTCATCTGTGTTCATGTTCACCTCGTTCTTCCCTGACCCCCCTGCTTTTGCTTCCAGGAGAGCCCCCACCCTGCAGGACAAACTGTCCCACAGTTACCTCCCACCCAAAACCCCATGGCTACGCCGACCCGTAGGTAACTACTCCTGCGGTCAATGTCGCCACTGTGACAACATTGTCAAAACGGATACCTTCTCAGACACATTTTCCAACAAATCATACAAGTTGAAACACTTTGCTAACTGCAGCTCTACACATGTAGTATACCACCTTGAATGTCCCTGTGGTTTTTTCTATATTGGCAGAACCAAAAGAAAATTTAAAGACCGACTCGGCGAATATAAGACTGCAATCCGCACAAACAACTTGAACTATCCCATGGCCATCCACTACAATGAGGCAAGCCACGGCAACCCCTCATCTCTTAAAGCAACGGCTATCGAGGTCATACCTCACCATATAAGGAGAGGTGACCGCCTCAAAAAACTTCTTCAACGTGAGACGTATTGGATCTTTACTTTGCAAGCCACTAAATCTCCTGGTCTAAATGACGAACTTGATTTCCTACCATTCCTGTAATGTACTCTCTCAGCAGTCTCTTTTTACTCCATTCCACTCTAAAGGTTTTACTTGATGTCTTTTCCCTCCTGCCTAGATCATAGACTTCCCTCCCCTGTCTAGATCATAGGCCCATAGGGCCTTTAGCCTACGTACCTCGTATCACCATATTATTGTTTTTTATTTTCACAAATTTCACATGGCTTTTCAACATGCAGGTGTTTTAGCGCCCCTCCACAGGTAGAACTGGTGCATCACATCCCCATGGTCTACAACTACAGCTGTTTACCATCACCTGATTGAACCACCCCAGCTGCTACAAAATGTTTGACTGTTCATTGCCTGTCATGACTTGGATTAAGACGAAAGTCGAAACGCGTCAGTCTTGTTGCCTTGCCCTTGGGTGAATAAATTTAATTTCTTTTGGTTTACGGAGCGCCTCAGTTTTCAGTTATTTTTCATCATATCCATATCTCCTTGGACCCCTTCTGATTCTGCCGCCTTCTCTAGCAGCTTCATCGACAGTGACCTCGTCATCTGGTGTTTCAATCTCATCTGTGTTCATGTTTACCTCGTTCTCTGAGCAGGTCACTTCCACTTCCTGTTTCCAGTCGAAGTCTGATTCATTAAAGATGACATCACATACTCCTTTTCTCTTCATCAAACAGACGATAGCACTTTGGCATTGTTTGCATATCCCATGAAACGAAGCTTCACGGCCTTCTTGTCCAGTTTTCTTCTCTCTATGTCTGGGATATGTGCATAAGCGACACAGCCAAACACTCTCATGTGACTCATGTCCGGCTTTTTGCCACACCATCTCTCGTATGGTGTCTCTTGCTTCAGAAAAGATGTGTGCAGCCTGTTCTGTATGTAAGCTGTGGTTGCTACAGCCTCTGCCCAGTATATCTTTGGCAACTTAGCATGAGAAAGCATACTTCTAGCTGCTTCAATTACTGTCCTATTTTTTCTTTCTGCAACACCATTTTGCTGTGGTGAGTGAGGTGCAGTCATCTCATGGTGGATACGTTGAGCCTTCAAATATTCTTGAAACTCCTTTGATGTGTACTCACCACCATTGTCTGTTCTCAGTCTCATGACGTTCTGCCCACACTCACTGGAGAATGTTTTCTCAAATTCCTTGAATTTGCTAAGGACTTCACTCTTCTGTTTCAGCAAGTATACCTTGCAGCATCTAGAGTAATCATCGATAAAAGGCACAACATATTTTGCTCCACCTATACATTCAGTCTGCATCGGACCACAGGCATAACTATGGATCAGCTGCAACTTGCGTTTGGAAAGGATTTCTCCAACTGGCTTGTATGGCTTTCTAGACAGCTTGCCTTCCACACATCCTTCACAGAAAGGAACTTCTTTCTCTGCAGAGAAGTCCACTCCGTTCACCAGATCTTTTAGTTCCTTCAGCTTGGTGGTGTGACCCAGGCACTGTTGCCACAGGCTGGCTGTTACTGATGCACTATGACAGACAGACGAACTTCCTTTGACGTCCAGCTGATACAGCCCGTCAGATCTTTGTGTTCCCATTCCTTGAACAGTTCCATCTTTCCCACGTATGTAGCAGCGAGACTTCTTGAACTGCACCGTATTTCCCTTTCTGGCAGCAGCTCCCACTGAGAATAGATTCTCAGATAGCTTTGGAACATACAGCACGTCATACATTGTGACATTTTTTACATTACTTACTTTGAAAGTCATTCTCATTTTGACATTGCCAAGTCCTAGGGCGTCAACCACCCTGCCGTCACCGAGTTTCACAGACTGTGCTTTTGAGAATTGCTGGTAGTCTTGAAGAATTTCTTTATCACATGTCATGTGCTTTGATGCTCCCGAATCAATCAACCATTCGACCTGTTGTGGCCTCTCAGTCGGGTTTGCCTCTTTAGTGACAAAGGCACTTTCAGACGAATCTTCTGCATCTTCACACATCATGCTTTTGGCCTCATGGGTTTTCTTTTTCCAACTTGGAGAGTCGCGCTTTATATGTCCTTCTTTCCCACATTTGTAACATCTCCACGTGCTTGATCTTTCAGCTCCCACTGCCTTGGAGTTAGCCTGCATATCTCCACGAAATTGTGATGACATGGCTGATGCACCACCTGATGTAGTACCACTGGAGTTATCATTAGCATTCACTCGCTTTTGCTCTTCATTTATCAATGCTTGCTGAACAAACTGCAGTGTCAAATTGTCAATCTTTGTTTCTAGTGCAGTGACAATTGTAGCATAGCTTGGTGGCAAACTACCAAAGAGTGTTGTAATTTGGTCTTCCTCTTCAATCACAGAACCTATTGCTCCTAGCTGATCAGTTAGTTCCTTCATTCATTTTAAATGTTCATTTAAACTTTCTCCTTCCTTGATTTCACATCTGAAATATTTTTTCTTCAGGAACAGTTTATTTGCCAAAGTATCTCTCTCAAAATGGCCTTTCAGCGTGTTCCATGCCTCTTTTGGAGTCTGGCAGCTTGTTATCAGGTACAACTGGGGTGTACTTACATTCAGCACTAACACAGAGAATGCCTTCTCTCTCCGTTTCGTGAATTCAGTTTGTGCGTGTGCATTCGCATCTGCGGCTAGGATATCCGTCTCCATTAGCATGCCCCGTAGTCCTTTCGCTTTCAGCAAGTGTTCCATCTGAAATTTCCACATTGCCCAGCTCTCTGGACCGCTCAGCTTGTCAATAAACAGCTTATCTTCTATTGTGAATTCCACAACACCATTTATCTCACACAAAACTCCGTGTAAAACAGCCTTTTAGCGACGCTCTGGGCCCATAACCTATTGCTCTTTTGCATGTTTATTCAGAAAGTCAAACCGGAACTACAAGCAGACACTAGAGGACAGTACAGCGTATTAGCGACACCCATTGTCAAATTATTGTATTACAACACCTTCTAGTCTAATTGTCAACCTAAGTTTTCCTTCCTGTCTTCTGGTGCCCTGTTTAATCCTGTTTTCCCTGTCTCCTCAAGAACCCCTCGAGCTCTGCCCTCTCTCACGGACCCTAAACTCTCACTTGGAACTCCCGGCTTTTGGTTTTGGACCTCTAAAGGACTCACTCTTCTTTCTTGGACCACGGACACCTTTGCCTGCACGCACATTTCAGACATTGCACACGCCATTTACATACCGCACCACACAGAGTAAATACTTACACATAGCGTAGACACACAACCCGCTGGTCATCACACATAGTTTAGATACATCCCACAAACAAGACGAACAACGCACCATACAAAATGCACTTTAGTCTTGTGTTTTTCCTTGTTTAATCTTAATAAATCCGCCCTCCCAATGACTAAAGATTTCGCTGCCCCTGAACTGCCTCATTTGCAGTGGCGGCGACAGGGTATAAGAATGGTTAGTCCCACCTTAGCCCCACCATGGAACAACCATGAAAATTACCAAGCAGAATTAGCCAACCCAGTGCTTCCACATTAGCCTGGCATCGCCAGACCAATTCGCAAATGCGAAGGGAAACTCTCATTTTTGATTTCCAAGCGGTGTTATCAACGGGCGGAGACCAAATGCCGCTATTAAAGTGATGACATCATTTTCGTAAACAGAACGGGCACACATTCGGATAAATTAGCTTGCTAGCTAGCGCCACTGACATTTATTGTAAGTTATAATCACTCATACGAACAATTACGCTGCCAAATATGAAACTCTCAGTACCATATGAAGTGAATGCAATAAAGTGAGCCATGCGGTAAGCCAGCTTATAAATACCTTTCTTTATTAGTTTAGGTTCATCCTTAAAAAGTGCAGAGGTGCCGTTGAAACCAACTGGAAACAACGCTGGATAGGATTGTTTGTCTGTCTCCATCGGGTTGTTGTTACGGTCGTTACTATGTGATGACAAGGCACTTTCATAGCATATTGGATAGACCTATAAGAGCTACAACCAATCAGAGCAACAAAACATGGGTTTTCTCTTTACTCTGTCACACGTCACATCACTACGTTAACCACATGAGCTCGCCTTGCAAGTATGCTAATGCAGAGTAAAAATCCAGAGCAAAATCAGTAGCTGAATTAGATAAGTAAGTTGAGAAATTGTAACATTATGGATCGATTTGTTTTCAAATGTCCTCGGACAGAAGAGGTGCCACCGCCGGGCCCGGGCGTGTTGGATACCGCCGGTAACGGTGACTTTTCAACACGAACAACTGAGAGGGAAGAGGACAAGCAGGAGCCGCTTCTTCCACCTGCATGGGGGAAGAAGATGAGATTGAACAAAGCTGCCAGGCGGAAGAGGAGATGAGCAAGGGGAAGAGGAGATGGAGTAGGAGGGGGAATCACACCACCAGTCACTGCCAGCGACCAAGGTCACTAGCATGGTTCCGCATGGTTCCGCTCCGGCCATTGCCATAACAGTACATTCTGGCCAAGATGGAACCTGGCAGTTCAGACGATTCAACGGGACTCAAGGTCCCCACTCTCATCACGACGGTCCAACAACATGAAACTATGCTGACCGGCCTAGCTCGAGACAGCCTTTGCTCAGGTTACAGTGAGGCTCGACCAGCTGGACAGAGCTGTAGCCTCCCTCAACATCAATGTCTCGGCTCAACCTCCTGCCCTCCAGTCCGCGCCAAATGGCGCCTCCCAGATAGCTCCCACTCCTGATCACGACCCTGAGTCAGGTGACGTCTCCCTGTAGCCCCCAGTTCTCCAGCAGCTCCAGATAGCAGGGAACCCAATCTAGCTAGTCCTAAGTCTTTCGAGGGAGATTTTGACTTATGTCATGGGTTTATTGTTCAGTGTGAATTAACATTTACTCACCAGCCTAGTCGATTCAGATCAGAGGGAGCCAAGGTAGCATTTATTTACGTCACTGTTGTCTGGTAGGGCTCTTAAATGGGCCACCGCTGCGGTAGACCAGAATAGTGTGCTAGCCACTGACTATGTAGCTTTCCATAGGGAGTTTAAGTATGTCTTTGATCACCCTGTAGACTGCCAGGATGCCGCTACATACCTCCATAATATCCAACAAGGTTCTCATTCAGTTGCTGACTACGCTGTTGAATTCCGTATTCTCGCCACTGATAGTGGGTGGGGGGATAAAGCGCTTCTGAGTGCATATAGGTGAGGGCTTAGTGAGGCAGTCAAGGACGGGATTATGAGACAGACCCAATTCCTATAATGCCTTAGTCGATCTGGCTTTTATGATTGATCAGCACCTGTGCGAGTGGCGTAGTCAGGGCTGAGGAGGAGCCCATGCAGGTGGGCCGGTTGCGTCTCTCCCTCGAAGAGCGTGACTAGCGGTTCCGGGACAGTCTCTGCTTGTACTGTGGACAGTCTGGGCACTACATCCGGGGTTGTCTTATGTGCCCAAAAAAGACAGGGCTTACTAGCTAGGGGAGTCCTCGTAAGCCTGACGACACTTTCCCCAGAACAAGGCTACTCACAACAGGCTCTTCCCCGCTCTCCTCTCATGACACCAACAAATTCTCACTCTCAGCGCTCTCCTGGACTCTGGGGCGGACGAGTGTTTCATCAACGCCACTCTGGTCTGGCAGGCTCGTATCCCTCTCGTTCCCCTGGACACGCCCCTTACCGCTCAGGCCTTGGATGGTCACTCCCTCGGGGCTATCATTCACAGTACGGACTCTCTCCATCACTCGCTCCAGCAATCATGTCGAGACTACCCGGCTCCTTGTGTTATACGTTCCCACAACCCCTCTCGTGTTAGATAGACCCTGGCTCGAGAGACATAACCCCCAGATCTGCTGGGCTACTGGTAGGATCCTGGGGCTCCAGAGGGCCGAGGGAGCCAAAGGTCATGAAATATATCTCCATCATGTCTCTGAAACATCAGGCATGTCTGCCTGCGCTCTTAGAGCGTCACGTGGACTCAATCCATAACAATGCACCTGTCTCCAATCTACAACCATCACACCTGCTGCGAGTGATCAGCTCATCACCAATCCACAAGACCCCAGCCAACCCACTGTGTCATCGCCAGAACATGCCTAAGCGACAGTCGGTAACGTTGTCCAGCCTACCTAGTTTATTCGTGCCTCCTAGTCTAATTGTCTACCCAAGTTTTCCTTCCTGTCTTCTGGTGCCCTGTTTAATCCTGTTTTCCCTGTCTCCTCAAGAACCCTTCGAGCTCCGCCCTCTCCCACGTACCATAACCTCTTACTTGGAACTCCAGGTTTTTGGTTTTGGACCTCTAAAGGACTCACTCTTCTCTCTTGGACCAAGGACACCTTTGCCTGCACGCACATTTCATACATTGGACGCGCCATTTACATACCGTACCACACAGAGTAAATACTTACACATAGACACACAACCCGCTGGTCATCACACATATCCCCTCGCGGATGAATAAAGTATTCTGATAGACACACATCCCACAAACACGACAAACAATGCACCATACACAATACACTTGAGTCTTGTGTTTTTCCTTATTTAATGTTGTTGATAAATCCGCCCTCCCGGCGGCTAAAGATTCCGGTGCCTCTGAACTGCTTCTTTCGCTTCCACTCTGGCCGTTGCCATAACAAATTCACTTCTCCCCCTCTCTCTCTCCCCCTCTTTCTCTCTCCCTCCCTCTCTCTCTCTGAGCCGGAAAAAAAAGAATTCAAGAGTCGGTACAATGTGATCCTGAACTGTTGTTTACCAGGATAAGGGTAGATTTTAATCATTACAAAGCAATGAAGGAACTGGACAAATTCACAACCATCTGGTGTTATAAGGGGCTGCTGTGTTCATTTTTTTTTGTTTGTTTTTAGCTGTAGAGCCCGGATAAAAGGAGTCTTAGTTGGGGTTTTTTTTTTGAGTTGTTGAATGATTATTTTTGGGATGTTAAAAGATGCATGTTCAGTGTTTGTAATTTGATAAATTGTTTAAATTGTTAAAGACTTCAAGTCTGTTTTTGTAATTTTTTTGTTAAAGACTTGTTTCAAAAATTCAAATTCTCTCTCTCTCTCTCTCTGGTTTTTTATCGTGAGCAATATGTTCAAGAAGGAGATAATGAGCTGTCCTGACTCTGAGCTGGCTTTTAAAAGAACCAGCAGTGTAAGGTGGGCGTATGGACACAACCTGCGACATAGGACCCACTGAGTCGTAACTGTTCTGCAGGGCAAGGCTGTCACAGTGTGTGAGGGGGTTGAGCTGGCTGGGCCAGATCTTGACTGCTGCTGCAGCAGCATCTCACCTGGGAGTGAGCGGCACACTCATTAGTCGGCCGCTGTGTAAGTGGAACACTAGGTCAGCTCACAGAAAAAGGATGTGAACTTTCAACATCATACTGCAATGGTTTTATTCATCCCAATATTAAAGATCCATTTCCTGTTTTAAAAATTATCCCTGATCTGAAAGTTGCACGGGTCCATTTATAGATCTGGGAAATGCTTTTAACTCGGTTCTAAATGAACTTAAAAGGTAAGGGCATGTAGAATACGATGGTTAAAGTACTGAATAAAAACAAACCGAGTGGCCGGACGGATTCACCCTGGAGAACCCAGCTGGGGGCTTGGGAGAGAATGTGAAGCCAGTGTGGAGGGTTTTATACAAACCACCGTTCATTAAAAAAGCTGATCTGCAGTGAAGGGTCTTGCATGGCACAGTGGCTGTCGATGCTTTTATTTCTGTGTTAAACCCTAATGTGCACGACAACTGCCCCTGTGGTGCCCCGGGAGGAACAGTTTTCCATTGTCTTTTAGGACGTGTTAAGACTTACACCCTTGTTTCTGCTTCTAGAAAAATCATCTGGAGAAAGTTTTTACAAGCAGACTTTTATTCTTGGTTTTAAATATAGCCAGTGTTTAAAATATAGATGCCAACTCTTGAATTTAATTGTAGGACAGGCAAAAATGGCTATTTACTATGTTAACTTGAGAAAAAAGAAGAATAGAAGAATCTGTAGAATGTGATGCTGAACTCTTGTTTCCGGGATGGTCAAGGCCAGGATAAGGGTAGGTTTTAATTATCACAGGGAAATGAGGAATCTAGACAAATTCACAACCACCTGGCGTTATAGAGGTGCTGCGTTCAGAAATAAAGGATGAGATGATTGGTGCTGCAGGGCTCGGTCATAAAAGGGGGTCTTATCTGTTTTCTGTTTGTCGTTTTATGTTTTGCAGCTGTTGCTGAATGATTATTTTTGGGTATTTTATAGATGTTAAGTACTCATTTGTAAGTTGACGTCTCTCTCTAGGTTGAATTTCCTAGTCCCAGAGCTCCCAGTATGTCATCGCTGGCTCCATGTGCAGACGGGATCTTAAAACATAAAGCGATACTGTAGGCCGCCCTGTGAGATCAACGCTCTCACTATCAAAAGAACAGCAGCTGAATCATAAAGGACCTTCTGTGTTTCCCACGTGCACCTAGAGGTCGAGATTTAAACGATTACTACACTGAACAGCGGTTTTCAACTCACTTCTTTGATAGCATTACATCTCGGAGTGAGAGAGCACAGAGTGCAATTCTTTGTCGTCCAAGTTGCTTTCTACGGCAGGGGTCACGACAGGCAGCTTTCTCAATCTTTGGTCTGGCCGGGATCAGATGGGAACCTCTCCGTGCCCTGTGTGAACCGTTCTGGAAAGTGATACTTTCCTGCATACTCTTAACACTCTCTTTATAACGCACCCTGAGTAGTTACGAGGGGGAATTTAGCTGCACTGGCTTGTTTACTCTGTGTTTAAGTGGTGCACACTTACACACAGAGTGCCAGATAACAACTATATTTGAATCACGGAAAAGATAAAAACACACTTCACCCTCTCTCCCACGTGCAAACAGCAGGCCGGCACAATGGGACACAGTATTCTTACAACAGAGCTCGCAAGACATTTGAGTCTAATACAATACCTTTCTCCCGACACAATAGCCGTTCTTTTCTTTTCTTTTTCTTTTTGTATCGGAAACGTTTGGCAGTACCGAGCCCATACGGGTGTCTGTGCCTCTCTTGTGCCACTGTGAAGGGGTGGGGGTAAAGGCACGGTGGTTGTTGGGGTTCTAGGGTTTTTTAAGGCAACAATGGAGTCCTTTTTCTCCCAGAATAGAGAGGTAAAATGAGCCTTCCCAGTTGCCCTGATGGGGTGAACGCGGCATTGTGCAACCACCCCTCTCCATTGCTCCACACACACACACACACACACACACACACACACACACACACACACACACACACACACACACACACACACACACACACACACACACACACACACACACACACGCACTTTCCTCTTAATTTCCACCCTTTTGGTGCTTGCAAGAGTGGGGGATGTAGTACACAAAGGGCATAGACAGTGGGAGCATGAGTGTGTTCATGTTCATTTGCATAGGAAGTGCTAGCCGATGTGGTTGGGGCCCTGGGCAAATGCAGGCCAGGTGTGGCAGGTGGTTGATAGTACATTGAAATGAGGTTGC
The DNA here is from genome assembly GCF_029633865.1 of Lampris incognitus. Classification (NCBI taxonomy): domain Eukaryota; kingdom Metazoa; phylum Chordata; class Actinopteri; order Lampriformes; family Lampridae; genus Lampris; species Lampris incognitus. The sequence continues at coordinate 16,762,022 of NC_079217.1, read as the reverse complement.
ATAGAGTATATGTGGTCTACTTCTGCCTGATATGATCAGGCTTAGCCACCTTTCCTTTACCTACTGGCAAATGCCCAAGAAAGCCCTGTGCCTGGCCAAGCCCTTATTGTTCTCATTTAAATTCATATCAGCTCAAGGATGTTGTTTTGATAATAATGAGTGCTGTGAAAAAAGGTTGCTACGACACATTATATGCTGGTAAACACACAGTCTTTTATTTATCATCAATATATTCAGGCTTTGGTTAGGATGACATACGTCCCTGGAACAAACGGAAAATTATTAACCAAAAATGCCTTCGCTCTCCATGGCTGCACCTTTTTTGTTTGTTTTGCACTTTTCACTCATCTTACTAAACTCACTGTTTTACACCATAACATGCTGTTTGCACTCAGGTCGTTCTTGGGGAGGGGGGCAAAAGTTGCCTGCATTCAAACTATTACCCATTCCTATGCAGGCTTTCAATCATATCGACTTACATAGTCAACTTATCAATGCAGAATTAACCCATCAACTTTAATCATTTTCAAAGTGTCCAGCGGGTGCTAGAATTGAACCCAGATCTCTGGGATGGGAGTCCAGAACTGCATCACTGAACCATGAAGTGACCCCAAAAGCAGAGATGGTGGGGAGGCAGGAATAATCAATTAAACTTGAGCCTTCATCGATAACTTCCACTTCCGGTGTGGGAAGATGGCGGAGCAAAATTACATTTGCGGCAGCCTCACCCAGTACCGCACTGGGTAAGGCCTTTGTCCACGTCTGCCTCTAAGTTTGTGTCTTCGTTTGATGGCTGAGAGGGCTGGCGCTGGATCGGGTGGGAGACCTTGGTCTGCTGCATCCTGTAGGCCCAGGGACCATGGCCCTGCCTGAGCTACGCCCGAGGAGGTAACACCGAGGGTGGTCTGACAGGACGCGGAAGCAGAGCAGGCTAAGCTAACTGCTAGCCCATGCAGACTAGCAGTTCTGATAACACCGAGGGCGGTCTGGCAGCGGCGTCGCCTGGCGTTGACTGTGTTTTTGGTGTCGTCGTGTGGAGTGCGGGGAGGTGTGTCGAAGGTGTCTGGCTGGGGGAGCCTGGTCTGCTGCGTCCGGTGGGCTCTGGCTGGGGGAGCCTGGTCTGCTGCGTCCGGTGGGCCCATGGACCACAGCCCTGCCTGGAGCTGCGCCCAAGGAGGAAACACGGAGGGCGGTCTGACAGGACATGGAAGCGGGGCAGGCTAAGCTAACTGTTAGCCCATGCAGACCGGCAGTTCCGACAGGCCTCCTGGCATTCACTCTCTTGGACAGTGAATTTATCTATATATATATAAATGTGTGTGTGTGTGTGTGTGTGTGTGTGTGTGTGTGTGTGTGTTGGAGACGTGTTCTTGTAGTTTGGATATGAGTTTTTGTCTTTTGTGTTGCACTGCTGTGGGCTGGGAAAAACGATATTTCATTTCATGTACACAAGTGCATGAAATGAAATGACAAATAAATGTTCCTGACCATGTGGATCCAATGAAACAGTCTTTCATTTCAAAAAGACAAAAAAAATAAAAAAAATCATGAATGGACAGCGTAATCTTATTCAAACAATAAGGCACAAAACAATGATGATTACTTGAACAGGATGACTCAGGGAACTGAACAAACACAACTTAAATATCTGGAAACTAACAAGGCACAGGTGAAACAGATTTGATGCAACAACATTGCTAGAATGAAATGGCCAACAGAAAGACAACCTCAAAAACCCTGACACAAAGAATGAATAGTAGTGTGTACTTGACTTCCACTAACAGACACCTGAACATATACAGATTATGCATGCGTGAATGTGTGCAGAAGAACACATGCACTGATTCTCCATCTGTCACTCAGCTGCGCCACACTGAGCAACTGACTGTCATTCAAACTCGTGTTCAGAATCAGGCAGCCGACTCACTGGGAATAGAGCGGCAGGGCAGACCAGATGGAGCTATCAATCAATTTGAGTTGAGAAAAGAAAACAGTTTAGCGTGTTCTGTGTTTGTCTTTCTGTCAGCCTTTCTCTATGTGTCGTGGCAATTATTTAATTCCACTCTGACATTAAATGAGGAACGAGACAAAAATCTCTTACAGTATTGTCATACGATTTTAATATATGTTCAATGAACAGACGCACTCAAACCCAGGTGCTTGAATGCGCACCGATTAATACAGTCCAGTCTCTCTTATAGGGCAGTTGTCTGTTCTTCCCCCCCTTGTCTCATGTCTTCCAGCTCTCATCCACCAAGGCCACTTCTGAAACAGACTTGCTACGCTCAGTGAGTCTCCCATACAACCAACAATTAAAAATAAAGTATCAAAGAAACCATAACAATGGGTCTACATCCTGGGGGACATCTTACCTCACACAGAACGACTGTGAGGCCTGTCTGTCAGTTGTACATCAACTGACACGCTTCAGATTTACATCAACACACTCCATATAAACTCAGCAGTCAGACAGAAGTCGCAATCATCCCATGTCCTCTCGAACCAAACGTCTCACTTCACTCTTGACTAGAAACGAGTAAAAGACTCGAGAAGTTACCTACACTAATCTCAGCGGATATATCACAAGGAAAAACCCAGTGTTGACATTTGGGCAAAACTTATGTGAATGCTCAAAATCCATCTAAAACACAACATAGTCCCCAATAACATTAAACAATGAATAAATGATGAAACAATAAATGAGTGATATATTCATATCACACACATGTAGATTGGTTACAGATTAACTAACTAAGCAGACACAAGGAGAGGAAACCAATAACTCCAAATAAAGGAAAGGATCTTGGGGAACTACTCTATTAAATGAAGTGATTGTAGACACTTGCTAAAAATGTTCATTATCATCACGTTCATATGGTGGCACCCAGGAATCAGGAACATGTTGAACTTGTACAGCATTAAGTACAGTCTTAATACAATACTATGTACGGATCATACCAATCATGAGCACCAACTGGGTTTCTCCCGGGAAACAGCTATCGTTACAAAGTACCTCGATGGTGCCCTATTGTTATCAGGCTCCATTCGATAAAGACTGCCTCTCCCTATAGCGTAGCAACCGTTGGCTCTAGGTAGGTTTTTAACCCTCAGTGAGAGCTGGCCACGTCTACTTCTCCTCCTCGTTTGTGAGCAGAGCGGGTCATTCACACTGGACCTCCGTCTCCTGGGGGGACAACTTCTTGCAGTGGCTGGCGTGTGTCCAGCTGACTCTCCCCTCCACTTTAACCCCTGTAGGTGTGGTCAAGAGCACTTGGTGGGGCCCCGCCCACGGGGCCTGCGCCAAAGTTTTCTCTTTAGATCCCTTATCAGCACCCAAACACCTGGCTTCAGGTCATGCAGATGACCCTCTATTGGCTGTGGAAGTGCCGGTCTCACCTGCATGTGAATAGAACTCAGCATTTTGTTTAGTTGCATTCAATAGTTAAGCATTACATCCCCCATGAGGTCTGAGCTGTTACAGACACTCACGCTCTAATAACTAAAAACTAACAAGATACAAGATAAGAAAATAGAAACAAATAGAAACAAGAAAGACAGAAACAAATAGAGATAAAAGATAAAATAAGAATAGAAATAAGAACAAAATATAGTATTAACAAGCATGGTGCACATAACACCCTATCTATACTGCAATACCGCAGCACACAACAAGCAGCAAAAGCAAAACCAGACAGGGCCAGTCCAGTGACCATTAACTCTGAGTGTCTGACAGTCTGAGTCTGAGGGAGGAGTTGTAAAGTTTGATGGCTACAGTCAGGAATGACCTCCTGTGGCACTCTGTGGAGCTTTTCAGCAGAATGAGTCTATCACTAAAAGTACTCCTGTGCCCAATCAGCATGTCATGGAGTGGGTGGGAGACATTGTCCATGATGGCACATAATTACAACAGCGTCCTCCTCTCAGAAACCGCCGCCAGAGAATCAGTTCCACCCCCTACAACGCCACCGGCCTTGCGGATAGGTTTATTGAGCCTGTTTGCATCTGCTACCCTCAACCTGCTGCCCCAACACACAACAGCAAACAGGAAAGCACTGGCCACCACAGACTCATACCACATCTTAAGCATTTTCTGGCAGATGTTGAAGGACCTCAGCCTCCTCAAAAAGTAGAGACGGCTCTGTCCCTTCATGTAGCGGGCATCAGTGTTCGTAGCCCGGTCCAGTTTATTGTCTATATACACTCCCAGGTACTTGTGGCATTCCAGTATCCACACTGACCCCCTGGATGGAGACAGGGGTCATTTGTGTCATGTCCCTCCTCAGATCAACAACCAGCTCCTTTGTCTTAGTCACGTTGAGCTGCAGATTGTTCTGCTCACACCGTGTGACAAGGTTTCCCACCACAGCCCTGTACTCAGCCTCCTCATCCTTGCTGATGCATCCGGCTATAAATAGTTTGCCCTCTTGCGGCATTGTTTTTCAAACAAATGAAATATTTTGAACAAAAATTTTAGGTATAACGTATGAAGCCTCTCGTAAACCAGTGTTTGTTTACTGCAGCCACCATCCCCCCTTTTGACACATGGTCCTTTCCATGTGCCAATTTGCATAAAAGGAAACAAACATTTAGGCAGGCAAGGACATCCGTCCTCAGACTGCCATATGTCATTTACATATACACATCCAACTCCTCTCTAAAAACATGCCACTGGTCGCTGCTTTGCCCATGTTCTTGTAACAGAACAGAAGTCATAAAGCCCACCTTTTCCTCCACAGTCTGTGTGAATGGTCTAATGGTCTACCAGGGACAGGCAGTCCCAACGTGGGCATGGTAGTCGAAGTCTGTTTCAGTCAAATGAAAGCTGCGTCAGCAGCCTCTGTCTACATCACATTGTCAGTGAAGCCTCCCCACACACACACACACACACACACACACACACACACACACACACACACACGATTCACACATCCACATGTAATCACAGATCTACGGTCTACAGTAGCCTGCCGTCCTCAAAAGTGACATCAACTGTTTCTTAGCGCAAGGTTTTCTAATTTTGAGGATGGCTTCCACTAGTTTTGAGCGCAATGTTTTACCCTTTTTATTTTTATATTATTTTTAGAGATCTCATGCCCTAGGAAGATGACTTTTCCCTTAACAAATTGCAATTTACTCAAGCTAGCTTTACGGCCTTGTTCTGCTAGATGTTTTAGCAATGCAATGGTACCAGTCAAATCATCAACATACCATCTCAGCACACTCCCTGCTGGAAGTTGTAAACTCTCCAGACTTGCATGCAAAACCTGCAAGTCGACTGCTGGGGACCCAACATAACCTTGTGGCATCCTAATCACATATGTTTCACCCTGAAATGTGAAAGCAAACCAATACTGAGAGTCTGGGTGCACACAGACACTGCTGCATTTATTGCCCGTAAATCTCGCATGAATCGCCACTGTGCTGGCTGATTCTGGGGCCTTATCTTTTTTTAACTGGAAAGATAGGCATCCTCACTGGTGAATGAACACGTGGGATAATGACTCCTGCTGCCAGCAAACTGAAACACTGGTGTTTTACCTATTACTGCCTCTGGTTTGAGTGGTTTCAGCAGATGTTGTGCCTGACATGGACGGTATGTGCTCTTGGGTGTCACATGGAGGGGTTCAGCTCTAACTAATCCCCACATCGTAATTATCCATAGCCCATAAAATTTGTGGCACTTCTTGCAATTCTAATGGTGGTTAACTGGGGAAAATTTCTCCACCCCCTTCAAGTTGAATTTTCTGCTCTGTGTTGGATGCACAGTCCGTTTTCCCATAAAAGTGCTCTGAAATGGGCATATATACGTATGTTTACATTTGGGGTGAGTATTGCACTCCTTCTCCCCTTTTCTCCCACATGTGGTCTTTTGAACACTGAGTGACCCACAGCCCTAAATCCTCCCAATGGGTGTCAACTGTTTTGACCAGAGGCACATGTGGTGTCGAGTTACACATACAGTGGAGCTGGGTTACGGTGGCGGTCGGCAAAACCGTCAACACACACATATGATCATTCCGATACATCCCATCACTAGTCATAACATCACTTTCTTTTCCTTGCCTGAACCAAACTTTCTCAAATCCTTCATCAACTCCTTCACTTACATTGGCTGTAACATGTAAATCAGAATCTGCCATGAACGTGTGCTGTGGTGACATCCGAGTATTCGCCAATTTAAGCAAATCAGAGGTTATTGATCTCAGTCCCAACTGCAGCAGATCACATTGGTATATGTATAATGGCTTGCCATGCCCTAATTGTACATACTTTGTCACCATCTTCTGGGACAACCGACAATGGCGTGATATAGAACTGTCTCACTACAACACCTGATGCCCCTACAGTGTCAATATATCTACCACTCAATTTCGGGGGCACCTGAAATGAATTTAGTTTCATTATTAAAACCTTAGCTCTGGAGTCAACCAAAACTTAATATATTTTTTTCTGCCATTTCTAAAATCGTTTCAGGTAAATTCTCAAATGTGCTGACCTTTGCCATATTGAATATGCTTTGGCTCTCATGTGTTAATTTGTGTGTGTGTGTGTGTGTGTGTGTGTGTGTGTGTGTGTGTGTGTGTGTACATACACACAGGGTGTTGTGATGCGTCTAGTGCAGCAGTGTGGAGTTGGAGGGAAGGTGCATGTGTTCTTCCGACCCGCTTGTGTCCTTCCTGCCCTTAGCTTGCTGCCGCTGGCTAGCCTTTGTGACGAATAGAGAAGCATCCTAGCGTATAAGCCTTCCCTTGCTAGTACATAGCCTCTCGTTCACCAAGACTCCTGCCAGGCCTCCCCGTGGCCACACGTGGTAACTGGGGTCTTGCAGCCCCAGGCTAACTTGGCAGGGGATCTCGCAGCAGCAGTGGGCCCCAGAGATATGGTGTGCAGGCCCACCCTGGTGGACACGCCCTGGCACCTATCAACCACTGCCCCGCTGCCTTGTGGGTGAGTCTGGAAGACATAAGGCTAAGGGAGCTTACCCCAACAGAAAAGCAAGCTGTGGCGGCACTCTTCGAGGCGGTTTACGAAAAACTGGATTTCCGACAGCCCCCTGCAGTTGTGTGGAGGTGCCGGTCGTCTAGGGATCCCCCTTGCCATCGGAACCATCTCCTCTACAATAAAGTCATGTGGCGTTGGGAGAAGCGCACCCCCCATGCCACTTTAAAAACCATCTCTGCGCAGGTATCTTCTGCTATCTGAGTCCTCAAAGGACCCGCAAATAGAAGAAGATGGTCATCATCGGGCACGATGGACAACCAGCAAGCAAGCGTGTGTGTGTGTGTGTGTGTGTGTGTGTGTGTGTGTATAGTGTCGGGGGTGCATTCACCAGACTCCAGAATCTCCCCCGTCCCCGCTGCCAGTTACGCTTCATCTTCGGTGTACACACCGTGCGTGTCCAGTGGGTTCCAGTCTCTTTCTTGGTTCGGTACAGTCTTTTACCCAATGATCAGGGGCCCCACAGTTCCAACACCCCTCGTCTCGAGGGCCTGCACTGTGGGGTCCTCTACTCAGAGCTTGGCCTCTGCTTCGAGGGGGACCGCCCACACCCTCTGCTTCGCCCTCTGCCTCGGTCAGGGCTCTGCTGAGTCTGGAACTGTGCCAGCTGGGCCATTTGAAGCTTGTCGGTCAACCGAACTTTGGTTCATTGTGCTTTTGTCTCTGAGAGTTTCATATTATTTTCAGCATGGATGGCATGTTCGTGAACAGCAGCCAAACATCCTCTGTCTCAGCCCACACAGTGTTTGCGCACCTGACGGCTGACTTCTTCGTCCATGTGTGGACCCTGGGGTCGCTAGTATTCCAATCACTACTATAGTGACAACGCCCCTCCCAATTACAGGGTGGGAGACCCGGAGAAAGTGTACAGGTGCGTGTTCAGTTTGAATGAACAGATCAAAGGTTTCAAAATACACACAAAAGTATTTATTCAGTTGGTTGGGAGAACAGATTAAAAGAACCTTTACTGCTGTATCAATACGTCAATAAAAACAACTATACCAAAATGAACAAAGAGATGGCATAGGTCATCCAACCTCAAACAAACTGGGCCACTGTTAGGGACATCAAACAAAACCACCACTAGCAGCAATAACAAGGCTGGTAAAAATGATAAAAGTAAAAAAAACAATAAAAGAACAGCGGCTGACAGCAATATGCAAAAGCTGTAAAACAAAAGCATACATTTAGCAAGGCAGAAGTCACTGGGTAGGCTAACAATTCAAACGCTGTAGCCTCCTATTGCCTAAACGGTAAACACAGTAACATAGTTCTCTTAACATTTAGCAAGGAATACGGCGACACTCTATTTCAATGTACAGAAATCATTATAGGCTATGCCCACCTGTATTTGTCACACTTCCTTGTATACCGTACACTGGCCGTTTGGAATCAACTTGCACTTTCTGCTTCTACAAGACATAGAACAATGCGCTTAGATATCTGAGGTAAGAAAAACAATAAGTGCAGTTCACAAACACAGGCTTACCTACAAGCAGCGACCAAATGCCTTCAAGCAGCAAACAAACATTCTGCCATATATCAAACCAGCTAATCGTAGGGGAGGGGACCCAGACCATAGTTGTCCGATGCTATGCCTGAACTTTATACAAACTTAAAGGGGCGGTGTTACTACAATTAACCCTGACTGGTCCCACTGCCCACATTCGCCCCCCCTAAATGCATCGGCGCCCTGACGATGGACTAACCAAAAATAACCATAATGGGCCTGTGATGCAGTCTACTAGTGTGGGGCTAACAACCATCTTAATTCTCCCCTTGGGCTGGTGACCCATGGGTCATTTACCGGTATGGCAACCGATGAGGGTTAGAATGGAAACCAGCTGTACTTCTAGAGCTGTGGCGCAGGGCAGGGACAGGTGGTGATGCCTCTGGTGAACCTTCACTTGTATCTGGGCCAGTCTTGGCCTGGTACCGGGCATACAGGGTCCTGTGGGTCCCCATGATTCTCATTTGCCAGGGTCTGCACCTCTGATTCCATCCTCTTATCATCTTCAATGACCAGCATCATAGACTCGTCCGAGTCACTTGCGATGGATGCAGCAGGGCCAGCGTCTTCAATCTGGTGAGATGGGTTTACCGGCTGAACTTCTAGTTCTTCTCTTCGCAGGGCACTCAACTCAGTCCGGTGTACCCTGCGAGTGGGGCCGTCTTGGTGGATAGGGGCGATGGTGTACACTGCTCCCTGGTCTTGAGGTCGACTCACCACCCTATAGAAACAGGGGTGCCATAGGTCTTGGATCTTGTTTCTCCCTCATACCTGGTGGTTCCTCAAGTACACAAGTTGTCCTTCTTCTAGGCCAGGATCTGTGACTTGTTGGTTATGCTTCTGATTCCGCTGCTCAGCCTTGGCGTCCAGTTGCTGACCAATGTGCTCATGTACCACCCGTAAGGATTCCTGGTGCTGTTGTACCCAATCCTCAGTGGTCTTCTCACCCGGATCTTCTTGGTTAGTACCAAGAGAAGGAAATCTACAGAAAGCTGGGGTTCGTGGCCAAACATCACATAGTATGGGGCCAAGCCAGTGGTGTTATACGAGTACATTACCTGGGGCAAGTACTGGGGCCAGTGTTTCTTTCTGTCTGACAGTATGGTGCGCAAGAGGTTATGGAGCGTACGATTGAAACTCTCGCATTGCTCATTACCTTCAGGGTGGTATGGAGTAATTCTGGTTTTCTTGATGCCATAGATGTCACACAGCTGTTTTATGATCTTGCTCTCAAAGTTCTGGCCTTGGTCTGAGTGGATACGGCTTGGAAAGCCAAACAAGTAAAACCACTGTTTCACCAGCACATCTGCCACAGTGCTGGCTCGCTGATCTCTTGTTGGTATCGCCTGTGTGAACTTTGAGAAGACATCAGTAAGCACCAAAACATTTTCCCTCCCATCACTAGCTGGTTGTAGCAATGTAAAATCTATTGCTAGATCTCGTTTGGTCTAGATGCCTTTAGGCTTCCCCGGTAGGCACGTACTTTAGGGCCTTCCTTCGCCAGGATACACCTCTCACACTTTATAAGACTACCTTTGTTCTATTACACATGGACTTAAAGCATCTACAGTGGCTTGCAAAAGTATTCATACCCCTTGAACTTTTCCACATTTTGTCACGTTACGACCACAAACATAAATATATTTTATTGGAATTTTATGTGAAAGACCAACACAAAGTGGCACACAACTGTGAAGTACAAAGAAAATTACACATGATTTAAAAAAAGAATTACAAATAAAAAAATGAAAAGTGCGGTGCGCAAAAGTATTCAGCCCCCTTTTCTCTGAGTGCAACCAATTACCTTCAGAAGTTGCCTGATGATTGCTGAATGACCAAATGTTGACCTAATGACTAAATAGAGTCAACCTGTGTGTAATCTAATCTCAGTACAAATACAGCTGTTCTGTGACGGCCTCAGAGGTTTGTTAAGGGAATATTGGGGAGCAAACAGCATCAAAGCAGGGTTAGGCTATAAAAAGATTTCTCAAGCTTTGAACATCTCACGGAGCACTGTTCAATCCATCATCTGGAAATGGAAAGAGTATGGCACAACTGCAAACCTACCAAGACACGGCCGTCCACCTAAACTTACAGGCCGAACAAGGAGAGCACTGACCAGAGATGCAGCCAAGAGGCCCATGGTGACTCTGGACGAACTGCAGAGATCCACAGCTCAGGTGGGGGAATCTGTCCACAGCACAACTATTGGTCATGCACTGCACAAATCTGGCCTTTATGGAAGAGTGGCAAGAAGAAAGCCATTGTTAAAAGAAAACCATAAGAAGTCCTGTTTGCAGTTTGCCAGAAGCCATGTCGGGGACACAGCAAACATGTGGAAGAAGGTGCTCTGGTCAGATGAGACCAAAATTGAACTTTTTGGCCTAAATGCAAAACGCTATGTGTGGTGGAAAACTAACACTGCACATCACTCTGAACACACCATCCCCGCTGTCAAACATGGTGGTGGCAACATCATGCTCTGGGGGTGCTTCTCTTCAGCACGGACAGGGAAGATGATCAGAGTTGATGGGAAGATGGATGGAGCCAAATACAGGGCAATCTTGGAAGAAAACCTGTTGGAGTCTGCAAAAGACTTGAGACTGGGGCGGAGGTTCACCTTCCAGCAGGACAACGACCCTAAATATAAAGCCAGGGCTACAATGGACTGGTTTAAAACAAAACATATTCATGTGTTAGAATGGCCCAGTCAAAGTCCAGACCTAAATCCAATTGAGAATCTGTGGCAAGATCTGAAAACTGCCGTTCACAAATGCTCTCCATCTAATCTGACTGAGCTTGAGCTGTTTTGCAAAGAAGAATGGGCAAAAATTTCAGTCTCTAGATGTGTAAAGCTGGTAGATACATACCCCAAAAGACTTGCGGCTGTAATTGCGGAAAAAGGCGGTTCCACAAAGTATTGACTCGGGGGCTGAATACTTTTGCACACCGCATTTTTCAGTTTTTTATTTGTAAAATTTTTTTTAAATTATGTATAATTTTCTTTGTACTTCACAATTGTGTGCCACTTTGTGTTGGGCTTTCACATAAAATTCCAATAAAATATATTTATGTTTGTGGTCGAAACGTGACAAAATGTGGAAAAGTTCAAGGGGTATGAATACTTCTGCAAGCCACTGTATCTAAGCAATGTAAGGTCATGGTGAAAGATTAAAAGTAAGCAACCATCAAATATGAATTGCCCTCACAGTATGTTTGTGTGGGATTCTGTCTGTCACACCATTTTTGTGAGTCTATTTGTGCGTGAACTTGTGTATATTTATTATGTTTATGAGCTCTTTGGCACTCTCTTCTTGACTATTCCCCGCTTTTCTTATCGCCACACATTACTAAAGAGTACTTCTTTTACAAGTTTCTCACATTACCGCTTAGGCTAAACAGATATTCTTCTGTATCACTCACCCATTTCTGTAACTGCAAACACACACACACACACACTCGTAAATCTATACTTGTGGGGCCCCCTCATTGACTACATTCATTCCCTAACCCTTACCCTAACCTTAACCTAATTCTAACCTTAACCCCAAAACCAAGTCCTAACCCTAAAATAGACCTTTTTACTTGTGGGGCCCCATAAAATTGTCCCAAAAGGTAGGTGGTTTCTGCTTTTTCTATCCTAATGGGGACCAAATGTCCCCATTAGGATAGAAAACATGGTACACATACACACACACACACACACACACACACACACACAATAGCAAGACATCAGCCCTGAGGACACACTGGCAAGGAAGGGAACAGACATGCATGTAAATATTTGCCACACACACACACACACACACACACACACACACACACACACACACACACACACACACACACACACACACACACACACACACACACACACACACACACACACCATTTCTTGCTGTGTCTGTCTTGGTGTGGCAGACTATAAGCTATGCTAGTCATCACTGCAAAGGTCAGCCACTCAGTCTGTCAGAAGAGAGAGGGGCTGCCCTAATTTAATTCCTCTCTCTCAGCATCTCTTAGGAATATATATTCATTATAGGCTCCTCTTGCCCTCACTGGGCCATTGAGGCTGAGAGCACCGAAAAGAGAGAAAGACAGAGAGAGTCTCATTTTCTAAAGAAAATACACTTAGTAGAACAAATAGGTCTGTTCTCCAATGACTGGAGTAGCTGATTGGTTAACAGTGGATAATTCATCTCAAGGACACATGGCTGGAGAGATGCTAAGTGAACACAATTGGAGCATTTCCTTCCTTGAATATATTTTCATTATTTACAGTATTTTCTTTAATTCAATTGGAGTGACATAAAAAAGACATGTGGGGGCATCCGGGTAGCGTAGTGGTCTATTCCATTGGCTACCAACACGGGGACTGCAGGTTCGAATCCCCGTGTTACCTCCGGCTTGGTTGGGCGTCCCTACCGACACAATTGGCCGTATCTGCAGGTGGGGAGCCCGGATGTGGGCATGTGTCCTGGTTGCTGCACCAGCGCCTCCTCTGGTCAGTCGGGCCGCCTGTTCAGGGGTGAGGGGGAACTGGGGAAAAGAGTGTGATCCTCCCATGCGCTACGACTCCCTGCCGAAACTCCTTACTGTCAGGTGAAACGAAGCAGCTGGTGACTCCATGTGTAGGGTTAAACTGGGGAGCCCCGGGGTAGTCCGAACTTGGTGAGTCATCCCGGGTCGTCCTCTGTGTGGATTTTGCATGTTCTCCCTGTGTCTGCGTGGGTTTCCTCCGGGGGCTCCGGTTTCCTCCCACAGTCTAAAGCCATGTAAGTCAGGTGAACTGGCGGTACTAAATTGTCCCCTTGGAATGAATGGGTGTGTGTGTATGTGTCAGCCCTGTGGTGGCCTGGCAGCCTGTCCAGGGTGTCTCCCCGCCTGCCGCCCAATGACTGATGGAATAGGCTCCAGCAACCCTGCAACCCTGAGAGCAGGATAAGTGGTTAGACAGATATATATATACAGTGCTGCTTGAAAGTATGTGAACCCCTTGAGCAGTTTAGATGTTTCTGTTGTTTTACCATGATTTTCTTATTCTATCATCACCAGTTTTTATGTATGAAATGTCAGATATATGTTTATCAATTGCATCTACTTGTTTAGTGGGACTTGTTTAAGTAGCCCAAAAACTACATGAAACATGGAATTAGTGTATGTGCAAAAGTAAGTGAACCCCCAGCTGTATTGGTTAAGTCAAGCAGGTAACAGACTTAGGTGAAACACATTTGGGTGCTTAATTAATCATTTAAGCAGACAAATGAAATGAGACATCCTTGGGAATGGGTTTGACCTGCACGAATTAAAAGAGAGAGGAAACCAACCAAACCACTGTGGTCCCATACAAATCAACAATGCCGAGAGCAAAGGTGATATCCGAGGACATGAAGAAGAGGGTAGTGATAGCCAATCAGTCTGGGGAGGGCTATAAGACCATCTCCAAAAGATTCCAGCTCCATCCATCCACTGTAAGACATATAATTTACAAATGGATGGCCTTCAACATGACAGCAACTCTGCCTAGAAGTGGACGCCCATCAAAACTATCACCCAGAAGCACCAGAAAAATAATACATCAGGTAAAGGCCAACCCACACATCACCTCTAGAGAGTTGCAAACCTCTCTGGTAGCATCTGGGACAAATGTGCATGCGTCTACAATCAGACGGAAACTGAATAGCCATGACATTCATGGGAGGGTTGCTAGAAGGAAGCCTCTGCTCTCAAAAAAGAACAAAGCTGCCCATTTCAACTTTGCCAGAGAGCACTTGGACAAACCAGAGACCTTCTGGAAGTCCATTCTCTGGACAGACGAGTCCAAAATAGAATTATTTGGTCACAATCAAAACCAACATGTTTGGAGAAAAGCCAACACTGCATATGAAGAAAAGAACCTCCTCCCAACAGTGAAGCATGGTGGTGCAAATGTGAAGGTCTGGGACTGCTTTTCTGCTTCTGGACCTGGACGACTCCATATTATCCAAGGAACCATAAATTCTCCGGCATATCAACAAATTCTTGACCAGAATCTCCTGCCATCAGTCAGGGAGTTGAAGCTGGGATGAAAATGGATTATGCAACAAGACAATGACCCAAAGCATTCCAGCAAAACTACAAAGAAATGGCTTCAGAGAAAGAGGATTCGTACTCCGGATAGGCCCAGTCAAAGTCTGGACCTTAATCTAATTGAAATGTTGTGGCGAGACCTGAAGAAGTTGGCACATACCAGATGTCCCTCCTACCTCTCTCAACTGGCTGAGTTCTGCAAGGAGGAGTGGGCAAAAATCCCCATAAGCAGATGCGAGAGACTGGTTAGTGGTTACAGAAGACGTTTGGTTGAAGTAATGGCTGCAAAAGGAGGAGCCACAAGCTACTAATACAAGGGTTCACATACTTTTGCACATGTTCAATTTTGTGAAATAAACCACCTTTGTTGAATTAAATAATGAAAATATATTGCTTTTTGTGTGTGTCCATTATTTGGAAGGTGTGCTTTACAAATTGGGATTTGGATGTATGTGTAATAAGCTTATTTTAATGTTTTTTACAAAAACAGTGACCATGTCTGGAGGGTTCACAAACTTTCAAGCAGCACTGTATATATATATATATATATATATATATATATATATATATATATATATATTATATACACAAACACACACACACACACACACACACACACACACACACACACACACACACATATATCAATATACAGGGAAAAAAAGTTTTACTACATTGCAGTGCAGGCCTGTTTCGTGTATCTCGCACTCATCAGCTGCTCCTCATTAGTTGAACACTCACAACACCATTGACGGTTTCAGAAAAAAATGCTATATATACATATACTGCCTCTGTGTGGAGTTGGCATGTTCTCCCTGTGTCTGCGTGGGTTTCCTCTGGGGGCTACGGTTTCCTCCCACAATCCAAAGACATGTAAGCCAGGTGAATCAGCCGTACTAAATTGTCCCTAGGTATGAATATGTGTGCGCGTGTGTGTGTGTGTGTGCCCTGTGATGGCCTGGTGGCCTGTCCAGTGCGTCTCCCCACCTGTCACCCAATTACTGCTGGAATAGGCTCCAGCACCCCCTATATATACTATATATTGACTATCAATATAATATGTACAAAGAAGTATCCTTAAGTAAACACATTTAGAGGGTAATTAAATCAAAGTTGACAACAACTTTGTCGTTATGAAACTAAGTGTAAAATCTTGTAAGGTGGCATCTTCCCCCACAACACAGGGAAGATGCCCCCCTACCAGGAAAAGATGCCCTCGGGGGGCATCTTGCCTCACAAGTCATTTTGAGCTATACAAGCTTGGTATTTATGCATAAGATGAACTTGATTTTCAATTTTGATGTTGCTCTTAGTTTAACTGCAACATAAATGTTGTATTAAACATACAAAAATTATTTTTGATTGTTTTTACAACATTTTAAGTATTGCTAATTAGTTTTAAATTGATGGGCCTAGGACAAATCACAATGGGAGAGATTTGTTTACAAACATTATAACTTTATTATCAATGATACTGACACAAAAATACTGCTACATAAAACTGCATGCAAGTGTGAAAAAAATCATTAAAGTGAGGTGAATAATAGTATCATTTTCAATATTTTCAATTCAGGTTGCATTTTCAAATATTCAGTAAAATAGCTATTAAAATTTCATTTTGATGTGAACAAGCCAAAAAAAAAATTTTCAAGTCAGACAAACAATTTAACAATCGGGCCTAAGAAATGCCACTTAAAACCAGGAAAGCACAACAAAAATTTAACTCCTGCACAAAACTCGTACAAGAAACCCGCCTCCACTGCATTGCTGCAGTCCTCGTAGTCCCGTTCCATGCAGTTTTCACATCTTACTTGCCACCACTAACCTTCGAACAGCTCAGTGCAGTATAGTGGATGAGTTAAGTGACTTTTGACTTCAACTTATGATGAAAAGGTCCCCTTTGGTATGGAAGTGCCTTCGGGTCATAGAAAAGTTTTTAACCAAAGACACAAGTTAGATCTCATTTCCTATGTGAAATATAGGCGCTTTTTCAAAATGGCCACCGAAAATACACCAGACCCCACATCTTTGCTTCTACTATAGCTATATTGACAGAAATGGTGTCAAAGTATACATTTTTGTGGTCAAGGTATCCAATAAAATTGGTTTCAAAGCTAAAATCACAATAGTTTTCAACTTACCATGACAATTGGGGGTAAAATATGCGAATTTCGTTAAAAAAATAAGGGAAATCAGGGTGATTTTCTATATCTTTCCTTTAATAACTTTAATTTTGTTTCGAAAATGCATTCTTTTAAAGGTCCACTCACTGAAATAACAACTTAACTTGTTTTTAAAGTGGTGTAAACACTTATATACATGACAAGTGAGTCCGTCCAGGAGTACAGGGCTGGCCATAGGATTTTGGTGGCTCTAAACCAAATCAGGGAATGGATCTCATGGGCTGTATATCATGCCAGAATCACAGAGCCGATTGCATCCCCCCCATCCAAATCATACATGTTGCCACTTTTCTTAGAGTCCCCTACCAGCTTCACTATGGCTTGGCATGCAATGAAAGTCCACCGCCAAACAATCAGCTACCTAAATCCAGGTCAGACACCAGTCATGGTAGCTGATCAACCACTCTTCACACTGGCCAAGAAACTTCAGTGGAAGTTCCCCCAGACAGAGCTTGGTGAGGACTCCTTCCTGGTAACATTGGGGCCAATGCATACAGAGAAGATGCTGGGGACTGTGTCTGGTGACTGGCTGGATGGCAGCGGGTGGACCACAGTGCTTACCAATAGTGGTATCTAAATTAGTGGCTAGTACAGACATTCAGCATCCTCATCCTCTGTGACCTCCGCTATCCTGAAGTTCTCTTCTCCAAAAATGTCTCTGTTATATGGCATAAGGCCACAAGCCCTGAACCCTTCCACCCCCCCCTCCTCTTTCCCACACTGGCAGCCTGGCTGTAGGCTTCACCAAAAAAGCCAGCAATCTCATAGATGATAATCCCTCTTCCCAGGGTTTTTGGTCATCCATCGGTCAGCTATTTTGTTGTAGCTCAGCTTCAGGCTTCTGACAAAGGTCCTGTCGAGAGGCTGCATTTTATGGCTGCAGTTGGGTGGTAGTGAAATCATGATTATGCCAAGTTCTCTTGCCAGATTAAAAGCCTCTACGGTATTATGTTAGTGGTGCCCATCAAGTATGAGGATGTGTGGCTCATTCTTGCTGCAATTCACATTTTTCACAAAGTGGGAGAGCCACTCCACAAATAGGCTGCTGTTGATACAACCAGAATCTGAAACTCTTCCCACAGATCCAGGTGGTGCCCCTCCCATCAGGATCTCGACCATTCTCTTTCTCGGGAAGATAAGCATTAGAGGAACAAATTGCCTTGCAGCGTTCATTGTGCACACAGCAGTAACATTAAATCCTCTTTCTGCACTCATCATCCTCCTGACTTGTCGAACCTCTTTTGTTGTCACCACAGGCTGGGGTTTCTGGACGCTTTGGATTCCTATCTCATCCATGTTCCACAGCTTGGTGGGACATATGTTGTTCAGGTTCTGAAGTATGTTATCATTAACATCAAAGAATTCACCCACTTTTACTTCATTGAAGCCTACTGCTCGGGCAAGGCTGGTGGCCTTTGGGGTGCGGACAGAGAGGCATGGATTCCTATTCATGAATGCTTGGAACCAGTCTACCCCAGCAACTTTTTTGGCATCACTAAATGGGTGTTTGATCCCCACTCTTGTAGCCAGTTTCCATACATCCCATGACATGAGCCGAAACAGAGCTCTCTCCATATTTTGGATGTAACACACCAGATAATTTTCAAAGGCTGCAGAGAAGACAGCCATTTTCCCCAGATGAATATTGCCTGGTCTCTTCACCGGGTGATCACAATGCCGATGAAGGGTTTTTGGTGGTATGCCAAATTTCCAAGACTGGTTTCAGTGACTCACCATATTTGATACATTTAAGTGCATCTTCAAGAGCCTGCTTCCCGTAGCTTCCCCTGCTAGGTGTCCTCATGTAGCACCTCATCTATAATGAAAGAAAAATTCTTCAAAAAAATTTTTTTTCATTGACTTTAAATACCCCACTATGCCCCCCCCCCACACACACACACGCAAACAAACTTTGCATACCTGAGACCTAGCCTACACGCCACATGTACACAAACGAGCTGCTTCGAATGTTATCAGTCGATTAAATGGCTGTTATCAGTTGTCATCAGACTATAGATATGAAATACACTGCTCAAAAAAATAAAGGGAACACATAAGCAATGCAATGTAGCTCCAAGTCAATCACACTTTTGAGATATCAACCTGTCCAGTTAGGAAGCAACACTGATTTGTGAATCAATTTCACCTGTTGGTAAATTGTCTAATTTCCACCAGGTGGAAATTAGACAATTTGCAAGACAACCCCTATAAAAGGAATGGATTTGCAGGTGGTGGCCACAGATCATTTACCTGTCCTCATCTTTTCTGGCCGATCTTTGGTTAGTTTTTCATTTTGCTAGTGCCCTCACAACTAGAGGTGGCATGAGGCGGTATCTGCAACCTACAGAAGTTGCTCAGGTAGTGCAGCTCATCCAGGATGGCACATCAATGCGTGCTGTGGCATGAAGATTTGATGTGTCTCCCAGCACAGTGTCCAGAGCATGGAGGAGGTACCAGGAGACAGGCCAGTACACCAGGAGACGTGGAGGGGGCCGCAGGAGGACAACCCCGCAGCAGGACCGCTATAGTCCATGGGCCAGAGCCCAAAATTTCCTATTTCGGTACACTCAAGGTGACAAAACTTACTTATAATTTTTGAAAGGATCCATGTCTGTAGATGATATTTTGGTATGATAACCATTCCTGAGTGGCAGCTGTATCACAGTTATCAGCTCATGAAGTTAACCACCCGCTAAACTAAATTGCATTTTAGACGCTGGTGCATATCCTGGTTTAGCGTCATGGTCAGGACATTTTTCAATGTTCTATAATATTGTCTTTGGCATCATTTTAAAGGGGACCTTCTTAGCTTTCATTCAAGCCCTGTTGTGGATATTTCTCACAAATATAGAGGTCACTTGAGCTCTGCGACCCGTCAATAACACACATCTTTCTGCAATGTTCGCCTAAACTATATACTTTCTTTTAGCCCTGTGGCATCTAGGAATATCAGGGACACAAAACACAAAAACTGGAATACTCACAGGACTGTAAAGATTCAGGAAATGTATAATATACCCATACTATTTCATTGTGTGAGGTGATTGTGAGCCTTAAATGAGAAGGGCATTATTACTAAGAAACTAACTAGACCAAAGCCAGTTAGTCCATGGGTCAGACCAGATATCGATATCACCCAAGGTGACACAACTTCACTGGTGCCATTTTATTTGGTACACTAACAGAAGTAAAATAATACATGATAAGCTTTCCAAATTAGCAGCTATTTCATTTTTCTTTCAGGAAACCTGTTTCTGTGCCTCTCACGATTGTGTATTTGCCCAGATTTTTACAAATATAGCATTTCAACACCCCTGGTACTGATTAGCCTAGCTTAAACTCTGGGACAGTTCTTAGTTGGCCAACAACCAAGGATAACCAGTACTGTGTACTTCCATTCATTGTGCTAAGCTAGGCTAATGTGCAGCCAGATAGCTTTCTACTAAACACATATAGAGGAAACTGGTATCTATCTTCTTGTCTCACTCTGGAGAAGATTGTAAGCTAATTTCCCATAATGTTAGCATGTTCTTTTAATGTATATGTTAATATGATTAGTTAAAGTGGCTACGAGGAACTTTCATCTTGTGTTGATTTTAGCGGCCTCATGTGGACAAAATACAGCTGTTGCATAGCAACTAGGTAATGTATCTATTTGTGGCTATGTAAGATAAATAATGGTAATATGACGCTGGTGAAGCAAAGTAAACTTTGTTTTAGTAGTGTTCATACACCTAAGTTACATGTATTTGTTTGTATGTGGCAGGTGAAAACTGACTGAATATGGCCACTGGGGAACAAGCAAGTTTTTACCCAATACCAAAGCGCCCACGGGTGGAGTGCATTATCCACTGTTCTGATGATACAGATAAGCTGGTTTCACTACAAAGTGTCGACTCATGGAGAACTCTGCTCAGGGCAGCTCAGATACGAAATCATGCACCAGTTTTGAAACTGGCAAAAGACATTCCTGAGGGACAGATTCCAGCAATCTACTACCACAGAAAGTGTCGCAGTATCTTCACTATGAAGCAAATTCTTGATGGCCTCCTTGCAAAAGAAAAGAAAAGTTGTGTCTCTGCTGAAGAGAAACAATCTAAGAGAGTAGCTCGACATGCTCCAAGTACATCTAGGACTTATGATGCAGAGTGCATATTTTGTCAGAAAAACAGCAAATATTCCAAGAGACAGAATACGAGAGAAGTACTGGTGCAGTGTCGAGAACTGCGAGCTGATGCAAAGATCAGGAGTGCAGCCACAAAGAAAAGGGACAGCAGAATCCTTGCCATTGTGAGTAGAGACCTTGTAGCAGCTGAAGGGCACTACCACAGGTCATGCTATAGACTTTACACCAAAGAAGAGGTTTCCAAAGGAGAGGTTGCCAGCAATGAAGATGATGATGCTGCAGCCCAGTATGAAGCTGCTGTGAATAAGGCATACAATGAGCTGTTCCTCTTCATCAGGATGGAGCTTTTTGGCAATCCTCAAGTGATGACAATGACTGATCTCTCTTCTAGACTGGTAGCTTCAATGAACTCCCAAGGCATTGCCCAAGTCAAGGAATCAACCAAGAAGCACATAAGGCGAAACCTGGAGAGTGAGTTTGCTGGAGCCTTGCAGATATTCCCTGATGAGAAAGGAAAATTCCTCCTCTATCCCGATAACTTGTCCATGAGGGAACTTGCCAAAGAAAATCAGTCTCTCAAAAGGGAGCTGCAGACCCTGAAAAGTGTCAGTGCACAAGATGTTATAGCCAAAGCAGCCATCAAATTGAGAGCAGACATTAAAAGTCAAGATGTTCCTCAAACCTGGCCGCCTGAAGTCAAACCAGAAGCAGAATGTCCTACCATTCCAGAGTCGCTCATTATCTTCCTGTACTCTCTACTCACAGGCTCAAATGATCCCGATCATATGCATCCCAGAGAGTGCAGTGCCTTCTGCAGTCATTTGGCCATGACATAGTATATGCAGTGACATGTGGAAATACCAAGCCTTCCAAGCACATTGTTCTGCCATTCAGTGTCAAATCGTTGACAGGAAATGTAGAGTTGATAAACATCCTCAACCGACTTGGTCAGTGTGTCCTATTCACAGATGGAAGAGATCAACACTGCCCTGTGTCTCCAGAAACTCTCATCATCAGGGAGTGGCATTGCCCTTCCAGCTAACATCCATCCTGGCATATTCACAACTTTAGCCTGGGACAATATCGACCGTCTTGAAGAAACTGTCAGTGGTGAGGGAACATCTCACAGAGTCAATGGGATTGCTGTGCAAGCAAAGCCAGTCAACCCACTTCCTGTCCAACCCATGCCCACTGTTCCCAAAACAAAGAAGAGAAGCATTGATGGACCCCCACCAATGTTACCAACTTACAATGCTGGACAACGGGTAGGGCCACCACAAAGCAAAAAGTGAGATGCCGATACTGCAGCCAATACTAAGCTTGCCAGAGAGAAAAACCTTTTTTGGGTCCTAGCACGCATGTCACAACAAGAAGAACAGTCAGTCAGCAGCTGGACAGGCTTCAACATCCTGACTCGAGGAGAGATGACGGTCATCCCCGACAACATAGGCTATCTGCCTACCATCAATGCTCCAGCGACACAAATGTCTACTGTCAACGAGGTGCTTAACCAGTCACTGAGCATCATGCAGTGCTTAGGCCTGAGGAAGATTGTCTGTGTCTTTGACCAAGCCCTGTATGCGAAGGCTGTCGAGATCACATGGAAACACCATGACAAGTTCCATGATATCATCGTTAGGCTTGGGGTATTCCACACCATCTGCACACTGCTGGCAATAATAGGAAAGCGTTTCCAAGATGCTGGACTCAAAGACCTCTGCATTGAGTCTGGCATGATTGCAGAAGGCTCAATTGCTGGTGTTATGGATGGCCGCAAGTACAACAGGGCAGTGCGACTACACAAGCTCCTGTATGAGGCTCTCATGCGACTGACCTTGAATGGTTTCCTGTCCTGGTTGGAAGAAACTCACAGGAATGACATGGTTCACCTGAATGAGACACTGAAGACCATTGACAGCCTTGGGAAAGAAGTCTCACAACATGCTTTGAAGGAGGTCCTCGAGAACAGCTCTTGTACACGCATCATGGATCTATTTGAAGTCTACCGTGAGTTCCTTAGAGGTGGAAACGGCAGCCTCTTGAACTTCTCGATGTCCTATTTGGACATGGTTGAAATCTTGTTGGGGCTCATCCGAGCATCCAGAGAGGGAGACTGGATGCTACACTTGGCTAGCATTCGAGCAATGATCCCATGGTGCTTTGCTTATGACAGGATGAATTATGCACGCTACCTCCCCTACTACTACGCCCAGATGTCTGAGCTGCCCATCACACACCCAGATGTGTACACAGAATTCATGGAAGGAGGCTTCTCAGTCCAACTGGGCTCCACCAATCCCTTTGGCCGAATCCCTGTTGACCAAGCTATAGAAGAAACGGTGAACAAAGACACCCAAACAGCTGGAGGGACAAAGGGATTCAGCTTGAAGCCAGGAGCTGTGACCAAATATTATCTCACAGCTGAGTATAGAAGCATGTACCTCAGACAGCTGAGAGACCTGACAGGTCAAGGCAGGTGCAAATGGTCTCATCCAGATCTACAGAGTCCAAGGATCAAGAGAGATGAAGCAGATGTCCAGTCTCTCATGGACCTTATGGAGAATAACTGGCTCAACCCTATGTCCCCTGATGAGATTGATTTGGTTAGCCTCTCCACTGGCAACATGGCTCCACCTGATGTGACCATAGATCTCTTGAGAGCTCTTGAGAAAGGAGAAGAGGCCTACCAAGCATTCCAGCAAACAAGGTTAGATGCAGACCCACCACCTGTGAAATTCCACGACAAGATGACCAAGCAAAGTCTGAAAACATTCTCCAATGTCAGCACAAAACAAGCTCATGGAAAGAAAGCACAGGATGTGGTTCTGAAGGCAGATAGAAACCTTTTCAGTCACATGATCCTGGTGGCTGAAAGCAGGAAGGTGAATCTGAAGGATGTCCTTGCCTACCCATTGGGCCCACTACCATGGGCACTGGCAAATGCTGATGGGTCCTTACGAAAAACAAACAAGGCTGCACTTGCCAGAGAGCTTGAAAAGAATGTATCTCCTGCAGAAGACATCCCAATCCCATCTACTTCCATCATTGATGGGATGAGCCTGGTCCAAAAAATGAATGGCAACAACAAAACCTTTGCACAGGTGGCAGAGTCAGCCTTGACCCAGGTCCTCCATGAGGGAGCACAGAGTGGGAGGATTGATGTTGTTTTTGATGTCTATCACCAGACTTCGATCAAAGATGCTGAACGACTGAACCGGGGTGGAGAAATCACTCTCCAGTACAAGAATCTTGCAGGGGGACACCACGTCCAGCAGTGGAGAACATTTCTGTGCAGTTCCTCCAACAAGACCAGTCTCATCAAGTTTCTGGTGGAAGAGTGGAAACTCCCACGATACAGAGCTATGCTGCATGGCAAGGTGTTGTACATGACCTGTGAGGAAACCTGCTACAAGTTGACAGAAGATGGGTGTGAGGAAGCAGCAGAACTGCACTCCACACATGAAGAAGCTGACACCCGTCTGCTCCTGCATGCATTGCATGCAGCAAATGCGGGCTCAAAGTCAGTTATCATCACAGCTGAGGACACTGATGTCATGGTGCTTTGTCTTGGCTTCCAGAAGGACATCACCTGTCCCATCTACCAGAAGTGTGGGACTCAGAACCGCACACGGTTTGTCGACATCACCAAACTGGCAAGTTCACTTGGAGACAGCATCTGTGACAGCCTAAGTGGCTTACATGCCTTCACAGGCTGCGACACTGTCAGTGCATTCGCTGGTCGAGGGAAGCTGAATGCCCTGAAGATAGTGAGAAAGCACACTTCCTGCCAAGAGACTTTTAGTCAACTGGGACAGACATGGAATGTGAGTGATGAGCTGTTCCAGAAAATTGAGCAGTTCACCTGTCGGATGTATGTTGCTAATAGCAGCACTGCCGAGGTGAACAAACTGCGTTACCAGCTCTTCTGCACCAAAAGGGGAGAGGTTGAGTCCAGCCAGCTGCCACCATGTAGAGACTGTCTCTTTATGCATGTTCAACGAGCCAACTATCAGGCAGCAATATGGAAGTGCTGTCTGCAGGCTAACCCTGTGGTGCCAAGCCCTACTGAGTATGGATGGACAGACGATGAAGGCAAGCTGGCCATTTACTGGATGCGCTCCCCACCTGCACCAGATGTGGTCTTGGAAATGCTAACATGCAAGTGTGTGCATTCATGCAAAATGCCAAGCTGCATGTGCCTGTCAAATGGACTTCCATGCACAGACATGTGCAGGTTACAGACCTGCAGTAACCAAAAACAGCAGGATGGTCCAGAACTGGACTTTGAACTTGGGGAGTCAGATGATGAGAGAAACGAGCAGTTTAATGAATGACAGTGTGATGATTCTGATGGTATTACTGTGGTAGTAGTCTATTGATGCACAGGATGTTGATTCTGGACTTGGTTACCCAGAGCTTGATAACAATAATGTAACCATATTCACATATACCCATTACCCTACCCATTACCATTACATATACCCACTAATGATATGGGATTACATGTATCATTGACTAAGTATATGTAAATGTCAATGTTGTTTAAAATATTAAAATAGTTCATTACCTCACTATGGTATTCCTTTTTATCATGTATTTTGATTGTGTATTTAAACAAATGTATAGAGACCAGTTTGTGACCTAACTGGCTTTGGTCTAGTTCTCATTTAAGGCTCACAATCACCTCACACAATGAAATAGTATGGGTATATTATACATTTCCTGAATCTTTACAGTCCTGTGAGTATTCCAGTTTTTGTGTTTTGTGTCCCTGATATTCCTAGATGCCACAGGGCTAAAAGAAAGTATATAGTTTAGGCGAAAATTGCATGAAGATGTGTGTTATTGACGGGTTGAAGAGCTCAAGTGACCTCTATATTTGTGAGAAATATCCACAACAGGGCTTGAATGAAAGCTAAGAAGGTCCCCTTTAAAATTATACCAAAGACAATATTATAGAACATTGAAAAACGTCCTGACCATGAGGCTAAACCAGGATATGCACCAGCGTCTAAAATGCAATTTAGTTTAGCGGGTGGTTAACTTCATGAGCTGATAACTGTGATACAGCTGCCACTCAGGAATGGTTATCATACCAAAATATCATCTACAGACATGGATCCTTTCAAAAATTATAAGTAAGTTTTGCCACCTTGAGTGTACCGAAATATCGTCTGGCCCATGGACTACTATCTGGTCCTTTGTGCAAGGAGGAACAGGAGGAGCACTGCCGGAGCCCTACAAAACGACCTTCAACAGGCCACTAATGTGCAGGTTTCTGCTCAAACAGTGAGAAACAGAATGCATGAGGATGGTATGAGGGCCCGACGTCCACAATTGGGGCCTGTGCTCACAGCCCAACACCGTGCAGCCCGATTGACCTTTGCCAGAGAACATCTTGGTTGGCAGATTCACCATTGGCGCCCTGTGCTCTTCACAGATGAGAGCAGGTTCACACTGAACACATGTGACAGACGTGAGAGAGTCTGGAGACGCTGTGGAGAACGTTCTGCTGCCTGCAACATCCTCCAGCATGACCGGTTTGGCGGTGGGTCAGTGATGGTCTGGGGAGGCATATCCTTGGAGGGCTGCACAGACCTCTACGTGCTAGCCAGAGGTACGATGACTGCCATTAGGTACCGGGATGAGATCCTCAGACCCATTGTCAGACCATATGCTGGTGCAGTGGGCCCTGGGTTCCTGCTCATGCATGACAATGCTCGTCCTCATGTGGCCAGAGTGTGTCAGCAGTTCCTGTATGTTGAGGGCATTGATGCTATGGACTGGCCTGCACGTTCCCCAGACCTGAATCCAATCGAGCACCTCTGGGACATGTCTCGTACCATCCGCCAACGCGATGTCGCACCACAGACTGTCCAGGAGTTGACCGATGCCCTGATCCAGGTCTGGGAGGAGATCCCTCAGGAGACCATCCGTCGTCTCATCAGGAGCATGCCCAGACGTTGTAGGGAGTGCATACAGGCACGTGGAGGCCACACACACTACTGAGCCTCATTTTGAAGCGTCTTGAAGAATTTCCACAGAAGTTGGATCAGCCTATGTTCTCATTTTCCACTTTGATTTTGAGTATGATTCTGAATCCAGACCTTAATGGGCTAATGATTTTGATTTCCATTGATCATTCTTAGGTTATTTTGCTCTAAACACATTCCTCTGTCTAATAAAGATTTTCAGCTGAAATATTTCATTCATCGAGGTCTATATTGTGTTTTTAGGTGTTCCCTTTATTTTTTTGAGCAGTGTAGTATGGGCCTACTCTACCTCCTCATTGGCTCAGTAGGCCATCATCATCGATTCGTTCGTTTGATCACGGCCAAGGCTCTGATCACAAGTGCGTCCACGTGACTTTCTTTGCAGCGAAAACAAACTAACGTTAAATGGCCGACATGTTTTATTCTCAGTTGAAAATGCAATATTTTAAGATGGTTTCTGCATTAAAATGCGTTCGAGAAATGTGCATTTTATTTTCATACTCTTCGTTGAGTGAATGTACATGTTTAGTTTGTTTTTTTTAAGCAATATATTTATTGAATTTTGTTTGCAAATTACATCAAAACAAGTAATAGCACAGTACAGCAAACATTTTCACCCTACCCCCCCCCCCATAACCCCGTCCCTATAACAAGTAATACAATTCAAAGCAGGGTTAAAGAAGATAATAAAGATAAAAATTAAATTAATAAAAATAAAATAAAATAATAATTTCTTTCACAGACTGATTAGAGGGTGTGGGTTTTTTTTCAGTTGCTTTTACGCATATAAACAGTCAGATAGAGTTGTTCTACTCCCCCAGAGCTTGTTCTTGATGAAGCAAGTTACCAACATTAGTATTACGTCTTAAGAAGTACAGAAACAATGCCCAGATTTTATCAAAAACACTTTGTTTACATCTAACAATATACATCATCTTTTCCACTGACATGTTTGAAGCCATTTCTTTAACCCACATACCAATTCTTGGTCCATCAACACTTTTCCAATTAAGAGCAATTACACGTTTTGCTTGTAATATACACATATCTATAAATCTGAACTCATTGCTATGTAAATGTGGGGTGGTAGGATATAAACCAAGAATAAAAAGCTTTGGACTCAATGGTAATTTCTTTGACAAAATTTGATCAATCATATCAACAACATCTTGCCAGAGGGTTTTCACTTCCACACATTCCCATATACAGTGAAACAGCGTCCCCCTTGCCTCACTACATTTAATACAGGTATCAGGAATATTGTCATTAAACTTGTGCAATTTAACAGGAGTTATATATGTACGCATCAGCCATTTATACTGTAGAAGCTTTAGGTTGCTGCTAACTGTCTGTCTCTGGGCCTCTTTACATGCCTCACTCCATTCTTCTAAAGATATTTCCTCCTCTATATCTCCCTCCCATAATCTCAGTTTTGTCTCTGATGATTCATCAGATCCAGATACAAATAAGTCATACATAGTTGAAATTAAACCTTTATCATAACAGTGTTTTGTGACTGCAACTTCTAATATAGAAATGGTAGGAATGTCTAATGAATGGCTTTGACAGGATATAAAACTCCTTAGCTGAAGATATTTGAAAAAATGATTCCTTGGAATGTCATATTTGGTAGATATTTCCTCAAAGGACATGAATACTTCATCCTCCTCCCTGTACATGTCTCGCACTTTCCTTAACCCCTTTTCAGCCCATAATTTAAATCCCCTATCATTTTGCCCTGGTTTGAAATTGGCATTACCCCAAATAGGACTGAAGCGTGACCGGGACATATTTATATTCAAATACTTACAAGCATCGAACCAAACATCAATCATATTCAATATTATAGGGTTGTCTGTATTTTTCTTCAGATATTTACGGTCTGCTGAATACAAATACAGGTGCAATGGTAAGCCCGGTTTAACAGAGCAGGCTTCCAGATCAATCCAAGCTGGGGGACTTCCAGATGAGAAGTAAAACATAATCGACCTTAATTGTGCTGCCCAGTAATACCATTGGATATTTGGACATTTCAGGCCTCCTCGATCATATGGTAGATAAAGTAAAGATAGACGTAATCTAGGACGTTTATTTTGCCAAATAAAGTTGGTAAACAGTTTCTTGATTTTCGTGAACAAAGATGAAGGAGGGGGTAGGGGGATATTCTGGAACAAATAAAGAAATTTGGGAAGTATATTCATCTTTAGGATATTAATCCTGCCGATCATTGAAATAGGTAAGGATGTCTAACGCTCTATCGAAGCAATACTAGCGTCCAGGATGGGCTCATAATTTGACTGAGCAATCTTATTCACCTCAGGGACAATTTTTATTCCCAGATATGTAAAAGTGTCTGTTGGGTTGAAGGTAGAAGCATAAACAAGACCATTCTTCCTCTCTGTTTCATTCAGTAACATTATAGATGATTTGGAGTAATTAACTTTATAACCGGATATTTTCCCAAATGATTCAAAAAGGCTTAGGAGTGCTGGGATAGATTTATGCAGATTTTTAAGCATTAATATCACATCATCGGCGAAGAGTGCTACCCTGTGCTCCAGATGTCCCTCTCGAATTCCAAAAATATCGCTGTGTGTCCTCACCGCTATAGCAAATGGTTCTATCGCTAGGATAAAAAGTAAAGGCGATAAAGGGCTCCCTTGAGGGCAGCTTCTACAAATGTTAAAAGGTTTAGAAACCTTACTATTCATCAAAACTTCAGCAGTAAGCCCTGTACAAAGCAATCTTACCCATTTGATAAATGTATCCCCAAGGCCAAATCGTGTTAACACCTCAAACAGATAAGGCCATTCAACACGGTCGAAGGCCTTTTCTGCATCAAGTGAAAGTAAGGCCGTGTCAGGCGCCTCCCTCTGACTGTATAAAATATTGAGCACTCATCTAACGTTATGAAAACCCTGTCTCCCTTGAATGAATCCGTTCTGGTCTTCCCCCACTACTCTAGGTAGAAGATCCTCCAATCTTCTTGCAAGAATTTTACAGAGTATTTTTGTATCAGAATTTAGGAGACTAATTGGATGCATATTTTCACATTTTGTATTTGGTTTCCCCGGTTTTGGGAGTAAAGTGATTAGGGCGCCCCTCATAGATGTAGGGAGAAGACCATTCTCAAAGGATTCCTGAAACATCTCCAAGAGGGGTGGTATTAATTTGGTTTGAAATTTTTTATAAATGTCTATAGGGATGCCATCTGGACCCGCTGATTTTCCAGCCTGCATACACCCAATTGCTTCTGCAATTTCCAATGCAGTTACATCTTGATCTAATACTCTACATTCCTCTTCTGAAATTTTAGGAATATTAAGATTGTCTAGGAATTGTGTTTGCGTGTCCAGATTAGGAGAGCACTCAGAGCTGTATAATTTCCCGTAGAAGTCTCTAAAGGCTTCATTAATCTCTGTCGGGTCCACTATAGTTCTACCACTTGGGACTTCAATACAATTAATAGACCTTTCTGTTTGTTGTTGTTTAATGCGCCATGCTAGAAGTTTTCCGGGCTTTTCCCCCTGATCATAGTAAGACTGTTTGAGTCTCATTAAATCAGCAGCCGCTTTATTAGCTGCCAGTTCATTGTACTGTGCTCTAAGCAGTAGCAGTCTTGTATTAACATCTGTAGGTATATTTCTATTATTATATATTTCTGTTTCCAGTTTTTTAATTTCCTCATCTAATGTCTTCATTTCAAGTCGTGTAGCCTTTTTCTTGGAACTAGTGAAGGAAATGATTTGGCCCCTGATAAAGGCTTTGAAAGCCTCCCACCTTGTGCTAGCAGAAGTCTGGGACTTGTTACATTCAAAATACAGGTCGATCTGCTTATCTAAGAAATCTATGAATGTAGGATCCGCAAGCCACCCGGGTTGCAAACGCCATCTCGGGGGGTCGCACACTAAGTTATTATCTTCATAGGTCAAGAATACTGCAGCGTGGTCAGACAGAACTATACTACTATAATGACATTCGTCTATTTTGGAGACAAGTAGCGCTGAAACCAAAAAGTAGTCTATGCGTGAGTGAGTTCTATGAGTACCGGAATAGCAGGAATATTCTACTGCGTTCTGTTTACCATGTCTCCAAACATCAAACAGATTTAATTCCTTCATAAAACGGTGTATCGTCTTTCTGGACTTACTGTGGGTATCATCTAAACCAGTTGACCTGTCTTTTGAAGGATCTAACGTACAGTTAAAGTCACCAGCTATTGTGTATTTCCCAGGATGATTTGAAGCAGTCAAAAACAGACTATTATAGAATTTAGAGTCATCTTCATTGGGGCCGTAAACATTTATCAAAGTTAAGGTTTCAGATAATAACCTACCCTGGACTATAATATACCTCCCTGCAGGGTCCTTAACTACATGCTGTACCCGTAATGGAACCGATTTATGAATTAGTATCATAACCCCTCTAGCATGAGTGGTGTAAGGAGCAGACAACACTTGACCCTGCCATCGTCTTGCTATTTTGGGAACGTCCTCATCCACCATGTGTGTTTCTTGTAAAAAAAACGATTTTTGATTTCAAGGATTTTATCCTGCTCATTACCTGCTTCACCTTTGTGAGTTTGATCAAACCCCTACAATTCCACGAAGTAAATTTTACCTTGCAACTCTCTGACATTGATTCCGGTATGTTATATTAGGAACCGTAGTGAAGAAGTACTTTGACAAACCACACCCACTGATGAAAGAATAAATAATAAAATGAAACCACAAAAACCCACCCTCAACCCCATACGAACCTAAAGTCCAGGAACTCTGGACATCCCCTCCCATCCCACGTTTAACTACCGCTAAAACGAGTTTCTCTACCTTTTCTTTTCTTCTCGCTCCAGCTCTCTATCTTACTTTTTCTAAATACTAATCACACAGAACATCAGTAATGAACTGTGCAACGCTTACAACATGTAGGCATATATAACATTAACCACCCGAACACATACACAAACCTGGAACCCGTGCATGCAGACTGGAAGACGAGGAGAGGGAAAAGTTTGTAGCCTGGTCACAAGAGTCCGCGATGCATTGGGCCTTCCTTCCTCCGACAGGCGCATAAACCGATGATGACTCTGTCCCTTAGGCCTAGGCCTACTTGCATGTGCCCATGTCATTTCGGCTGGTGCTTGGACATTGTCTCTCATTCAGGGTTAAGGGCATTCCACAAAAGCTGAATAGTCTAGCTATAAACGAGACTCCGTCCTGTCCAGGTAGAAAAATAAAGCCTAAGCAAAAACAAAATGGCGACAGCCTGAACACGTAGCTACATCTTTCGTGTAAATGGAAATAAAATAAAATAAAGTGGGCTTAATAGCCTACTGCGTCAGTCCTTATCCGAGGGATTGAATAAACCTCTCCACTTCTGCTGGGGTTTGAAAGGTGTGGGGTCTCTTGAGCCGGGCTGGAAAGATGATGCTGTGCTTGTGGATCCCCCTGTCTCTCAGCTTCTTCCGGACCTGATCGTAGTCGCGCTGCATCTTGTGCACCCCAGCAGAGAGGTCGATGTGAAAACGGACCGGCGTGTTCTTGTAAAGGACCTGACCCTTGGTTTTGGCTGCCTTTAGTACTCGCTCCCTATCCTTAAAGTTCATGAACCTCATGATCAATGTCCTTGGACGACCCGTGCGAGAGTCTACCGGAGCGCCGATTCTATGAGCCCGCTCCACTACCAAGCCCTCCCGCGGATCCATGTTCAGAGCCTCCGGCAACCACTTCTCCAAAAATGCAGGTGCATCCTGGCCCTCTTCTTTCTCCGGTAGGCCCACCAACCTTACGTTATTTCGCCGACTCCTGCATTCCAAGTCCTCCACTTTGTCAGTAAGGCTTTTGACGGTGCTTTCCAGCGTGCTAACTCGGGGTGTTAGCTTCTTCACGTCGTCCTCCACGTCAGAAATCCGTTGTTCGGCCCGTTCCATGCGACCCATGCATTCCTGTATTTGTTTCTTTACATCCGCAATTGTCGCTTGCACTCCATCAATTTTCTTGTAAAGTCCACTTTTCAAAGACTGTATGGCTTTCATGATATCTAGGTTGCTATTCTTATCTGTGTCTAACATTTCGTCATCTTCTTCCTCGTGGTCGTCTCCTTCGTTAGCCATATTTTCAACCTGCATGGCGTCGCTAACCTTCTCAGCCTCTTCCTCGTGTCGCGATTTCCTTTTCTCCTTCTCTTTTTCTCTCTTTGCCTTTTCTTTCGGGTTTTTCCCTGACATTTTAGTTCTGGGTACTCTTATACACATATTGCGTGACTTTAGACAAGATTCGGATTAGTATTGTAGGATTAATTTACATGGTAGCTGCGGAGCTTGAGATGTGTGACCTCCTAGTCCCTCGCCATAACCGGAAGTCGTTTAGTTTGTTAATTATGATAATTAACTAACCCTAAACCCAACCATAAAGATGTCAGCCATTTAACATTAGTTCGTTTTTGCTGCAAAAAAAAAAAAAGCCAAGTGACATGGATGAAGCCATGAGACATGCCGTGATCAAACGAACGAATTGATGATAACGGCCTGAGCCACTTTTTTGGATTTTCTTCACTACCATCCAAGAAAAGAGCTGAAATCACAATTGGCTCCATCTTGTGGTCAGGAGGGGAATTGGGGGGGGTCTTACCTCTGGGGTGGGGGGGGGGGCTTATCCCAGTTTACCCTATCAGAGGAAGCATGTGGTAGTCTGCAGCTCTCCCCGGATCGGCAGAGGGGGTGGAGCAGCAACCGGGCGGCTCAGAAGAGTGAGGTAATTGGCCAAGTACAATCGACCTTTCGCAAAGTCCCACCACCCCTTAGTTACTGTTGCTATGCCCGTCAAGCATTTCAGAACTATCCAGGAAGTAGCCGGAAAACACCAAAACATGAAGGAAGAAATCAGCGCATTGTGTGGGTAAAGGTAACAGTAATAATACGTTAGCTGTATTAGCTATCAATAATAGCTAGTAGCAAGCTTAGCTTGGAGCAGACAGGTATTTTTGTTGATTTTGGATGGATTAAGCTGGCCATGGGGTCTGCTATACTGCGAAATCTATTGCCGACATTGCACTTCTTGCGTTCTGGGTTTTGGGAAGGGAAAGAAAATTACACCCCCTCCAAACTTTTCAGATATCTAGTATCCGATTTGCAGATCCCATAGGCACACCGTTTCAGCATTTTGTTGTGTGTTTGAAAGCTTGACGGACCATTGCTAAGGTAGGATTGGACAAGCACCGTTCTGGGGCGGTACTTTGCGAAAGGTCAATTGGGGAGGAAGAAAAAAAGAAGAAGGTGTGACTCGCTCCGTGAGGTATTAAAAATACACTCACCGGCCACTTTATTAGGCACACCTGTCCAACTGCTCGTTAACGCAAATTTCTAATTAGCCAATCACATGGCAGCAACTCAATGCATTTAGGCATGTACACATAGTCAAGACGATCTGCTGCAGTTCAAACTGAGCATCAGAATGGGGAAGAAAGGTGATTTAAGTGACTTTGATACTTCGTCTGAGTATTTCAGAAACTGCTGATCTACTGGGATTTTCACGCACAACCATCTCTAGGGTTTACAGAGAATGGTCCGAAAAAGAGAAAATATCCAGTGAGCGGCAGTTCTGTGGGCGAAAATGCCCTGGTGATGCCAGAGGTCAGAGGAGAATGGCCAGACTGGTTCGAGCTGATAGAAAGGCAACAGTAACTCAAATAACCAGTCATTACAACCGAGGTATGCAGAAGAGCATCTCTGAACGCACAGCACGTCGAACCTTGAGGCAGATGGGCTACAGCAGCAGAAGACCACACTGTGTGCCACTCCTGTCAGCTAAGAACAGGAAACTGAGGCTACAATTCGCACAGGCTCACCAAAATTGGACAATAGAAGATTGGAAAAACGTTGCCTGGTCTGATGAGTCTCAATTTCTGCTGCGACATTCAGATGGTAGGGTCAGAATTTGGCGTCAACAACATGAAAGCATGGATCCATCCTGCCTTGTATCAACGGTTCAGGCTGGTGGTGGTGGTGTAATGGTGTGGGGGATATTTTCTTGGCACACTTTGGGCCCCTTAGTACCAATTGAGCATCGTGTCAATGCCACAGCCTACCTGAGTATTGTTGCTGACCATGTCCATCCCTTTATGACCAGTGTTCCCATCTTCTGATGGCTACTTCCAGCAGGATGACGCGCCATGTCATAAAGCTCGAATCATCTCAGACTGGTTTCTTGAACATGACAATGAGTTCACTGTACTCAAATGGCCTCCACAGTCACCAGATCTCACTCCAATAGAGCACCTTTGGGATGTGGTGGACCGGGAGATTCGCATCATGGATGTGCAGCCGACAAATCTGCAGCAACTGCGTGATGCTATCATGTCAATATGGACCAAACTCTCTGAGGAATGTTTCCAGTACCTTGTTGAATCTATGCCACGAAGGATTAAGGCAGTTCTGAAGGCAAAAGGGGGTCCAACCCGGTACTAGCAAGGTGTACCTAATAAAGTGGCCAGTGAGTGTACTTCTGCCAGGTCCGCAGTGGTGTAGCGGTCTAAGCATCGGCTTTGTGTCGATGCAGTTGCCCACTGGGGACTGGGGTTTGCGCCCCGGCCTCGTCAGATCCGACTATGGCCGGACTCGACGAAGCAGCAATAATTGGAAACGCTGTCTTCGGGAGGGGGGCGGAGTCGGCTTGTGTTCGTCACATGAATGCGTCTGTGTGTGTGTGTGTGTGTGTGTGTCTCTCGATAAAAGCAGGGGTTCGGCCTGGATTCGCCTCGTCACAGAAGTGGCGAGGTGTCTCCTTCGAGACTGCCGGCCGGAGAGATGCAATTGGCGAACGCATACAGTACGAGGGTGGGTGTTTGAACTAAAATAGGGATCGATTGGCCACTAAATTGGGAGAAAAGGGAAAAATCAGAAATACATTTATTAAAAACAATGGAATCCTCTCATGCAAACACGTGAAAGGATATACACCCAAACTGTTCGAAAAGCCGTATTTCCTCCTATTTTATTGCAGTGAATTCAGAGGGCGGCTGGGAACCACTGCAGCCAGGGTGCAGCGGTTCCTGGCTGCCCCCTGAATTCGCTAGAATATGATTTAGCATCTTGTTTTGACACATGATCAAGGCTGCATTTGAGGACAGATTACATCACAGCGGCGCGCCAATGCTGTCTCATTCCGAAGACGCCTTCAAATGTGGCTGAGAAATGTGGCCTTCGTTTGCCAGAATTTTAACGACACACGGATGGAGCCTTTGCGGCCCAACCTATCCCCAAGATTCATTGTGCGCCGGTGATGATTGGATTATTTCCACAGGAAAATTGCATCTCCAATTCCTGCAGCAGCCGACGATTACAACTTTAAATGCAAATATTGGGTTTCAACTCACTCGAATAGCTAATGATACGTATGTTAAAAAAAACTAATTATCTTTAAAACCTCAAATTTTTGTTGAAATAATAGCCAAAGTTACTAGACGTTAGTGATATTAACATCTGTCAAACGGGTGTTCTTAAACGGTGAAACAAAATAAATAAAAAAATAATTAAAATGTCTGGCACCATTTCTACTACCATTTGTTGACTGCAGCTGTCATGGATGCTAGGCGACAGCAGCGGCGCTTCATTATGTAAGGGTAAGGGCGGGAGCAGCTAGGAAATCCTCCTTAGACCAGACCGTCTCCTTTAACAATGCTCAGGTCGGCCTTCGTGGTCTGCAAGGCCACGTATTTGTAGACAATGTCCTTCGAAGGGTGCGGCCCCTGAATAGGGACAAAGCTAGAGACTCTGTTCTTGTGGTTGGGTTTGAAGTGCTGATATTTTTTTCTGCCATGTCCTATGGCGTGCCCCGAGCCTTGTGGTGTCCTATGGTGTGCCCTACCCCCCCCACACACACACACATAACATATACGTGCACATATACACACACAAGCTCCCTTCAGCCGTCACTGGTATGGATAACTTTTGCTCTTTAACCTCTGTTACTGCTACTTTCACGGTAGCACTGTGGGAGACTTTAGAGGGCACATACATGTGTGCATGTGCACGCACGCGCGCGCACGTATGTGTGTGTGGGGGCGGTTCCTGGACTAGCGGCTTCGCTTTGATGGTTTTAGGAGTAGAGTGGCACGGTGGTGCAGTGGTTAGCGCGGTCGC
Source organism: Lampris incognitus (assembly GCF_029633865.1). NCBI lineage: Eukaryota > Metazoa > Chordata > Actinopteri > Lampriformes > Lampridae > Lampris > Lampris incognitus. Next base: position 16,725,004 of record NC_079217.1, on the reverse strand, counting down.
CTCACAGCAAGAAGGACCTGGGTTCGAGCCCTGGGGTAGTCCAACCTTGGGGGTCGTCCCGGGTCGTCCTCTGTGTGGAGTTTGCATGTTCTCCCCGTGTCCACGTGGGTTTTCTGCGGGTGCTCCAGTTTCCTCCCACAGTCCAAAGACATGTATGTCAGGTGAATCAGCCATACTAAGTTGCTCCTAGGTATGTGTATGTGTGTGTGTGTGTGTGTGTGTGTGGGGGCCCTGGGATGGTCTGGCGGCCTGTCCAGGGTGTCTCCCCACCTGCCGCCCAATGACTGCTGGGATAGACTCCAGCATCCCCACGACCCTGAGAGCAGGATAAGTGGTTCGGATAATGGATGGATGGATGGGTTTTAGGAGTAGCGTATTAGCCCGGAGACCATCCTGTTGGGCCTCCGTATCTAACCTGGCCGACACTGGAATGCTTGGGCCACTGTGGTATTTATGGTAGCAATTTGTCAATGGGGAAAATGCCTTCAGGTTTCACAAAGAGAAAGACAGCTATTACTCTACATCACATAAAGTGGTGCAGTCATAGAAAGTAGCTGATATATTGCCACCAGGTGCTCATTATTGTAAGACAAAAAAGTTCAACAACTTAGAATATATTCTTCAAAGGGAAGTGCTCTCCTCAGAAAAGACCTTATCTTCATGTGACTTAGATTAATTTGATGTTGTTTACCATGATGTTTGCTAGGATTTAATATCAGAAAGGTGGATGGCAACATTAAAAGGCGAGTTATCTATATTCCATACATAAAATGTAAGTGTAAGGAAGTGAGCTGATCTTGCATTATCGGCACGTATTTTTTCTTTCTTGAGTGTTGCCGAATTCTGAGTCTTTTGTCCCTCCGTGGCTACTGTAGAGCCAGTTCCGTTTTGTGTTACAAGCTGTCTGTATGCTGCGAGTGGCACTGTGTGAGAAAAAGCTAATAAATGCAGAAAACCTGCTTTGCCTCAATTGCCATCAGGACTTCTGTCTATCATCTGTACAACTGTCTTCTCCCTCCATCCGCCCCAGAGTCAATATACATTAAGAAATAACACAACGCAGAGACTGTTCAAAGGGGTGTTCGGGCCGATAGACAGAAGAATAGGGTTATATCTTTGGTGCCGTGACCCGGATAGCGGTTTACAAGAGCACCAGGACAGAAAACCTCTTCACCTCCAAACAGCACTATTCAGCCGTATCCTTGTTATTCTGAGAAACGTTTTATTGATTTTGACTAAGAAAGCAAACAAGTGCTGTTATGGTTGATGGTTTAAAAAAAGTTACAGTGTTGATGTAAAAAAAAAGGGGAAAAAAAGAGAAATATATATATATACACGTTTCTATATTTTTCCCCCTTTAACATGTATTTGCATCTGGAGTATTTTAGCATTATGTTTTTGGGTAAGACGTTCTCCGCTTGAGACATAATACATCAGAGGTCACATTTGATTTTACTGTGGTACACTGAATATTTCTATGCTGTCTGTATACCACGTTTGGTTTGTTTAATACAGCCAACTCACAAGGTATACAAACACAATGTTGATATCTATACTCTCATATTCACCTAACACACTCCTCCTCCAAGGCAATCAAAGATGCAGCGCTCCTATGAAGAGACCCCCCGTCGCCACCTGCCAAACTTGACCTCCACCGTAAGATAGACAATACACCAGCCTCCAGGGGTAAGGGCTGGCCATACTGATGATCAAGCTGCAGGCCACTCCACAATAATCATTGAGAAGGCATTTAATCCTCATGAGTTCCAACAACCACAACAACATCCCAATGGCTCTCAGCAGGGCCAGGTCCCCCAGTATGTTCCCCAGGCCTCCATGCCATCCCCAAATGCTGACCCAATATTACCCACTACTGGTTATGTTTCACGTCCTAGCTTGCTCACACCTCCAGCCACAATTCATATATCCACTGTCCCCAACCAAACCACCGCTGCAACCACTAACACCCCCATAGCCCCTAGCCATAGCCCTGCAGCCAGTGCCCATTCCCCTGCTGCAACCATTTATGCCCTTGCAGTCAACAAGTATGTGCCACCAGCACCATTGCCTCTTTCTGCAGCCACCAGTTATGGCTTCCCACCTGCAATGCCCAGTCCTGCAGCCCATATGCAGTCTCCCATTTACAACATTTGCAACCCCCTTGATGTTATACAAAGTCCCACAGTTACCTCACATGGCCAAACATCCAGGGATGCCGGGAAGTTTACCCCAACCAAAGTCAACGTGCCTCTTTAAGTTTACCCATCACAGGCTGCTATGTCATCAATGTATTTCCCCAAGCAAGCATGCAGAACTCTATGGCCACTGTACCCACACAACCCACAATCCAAACTCCCCATGCTACCATATATTACCCCCTCCCTCACCAAATGTATGGGACACAGCCTCCTTGGTTGTCTGTGTACACTCCTCAAGCCATCGGGCAGACCCCACCAGTCCCCATGCCCACTCCCGCCCACCATGTAGGCCCTGAGCAAACCTTGCAAGACCGACATATGAATTAATGGCCCTGGACCCTGACTCAGCTCAGTGTAAGATTGACCTGGGACGGAGAATATGGAAGAGAGCTAAAGTAAAGATGAACAAGAAGGGTGGTAGAGAATGACACTCATACACATGCACATACCGCATGACACACACACCTCATCATGGCTGTGTTTTGAGTTATGGGCTACTTGTGAACTTAATCTGATAGCAAGGATGCAATCAAACATAGCGGGGGTAGATGTAACGAAGTGAGTTACACTTAATCGCTGGCAGAGAGTGATCTTGCATTGTTGGCATATTTTTTCTTTCTTGAGTGTTGCTGAATTCTGAGTCTTTTGTCCCTCCGTGGCTACTGTAGAGCCAGTTGCGTTTTGTGTTACAAGCTGCCTGTATGCTGCAAGTGGTGCGGTGTGTGAGAAAGCTAATAAATGCAGAAAACCTGCTCTGCCTCAACCACCATCAGGACTCCTGTCTCCCATCTGTACAACTGTCTTCTCCCTCCATCCGCCCCGGAGTCAATATACATTAAAAATAATACAACGCAGAGACTGTTCAAGGGGGTGTTCAGGCCGACAGACAGAAGAATAGAGTTACATAAGCATATCAGGATACTTGGTCAAAAGTTTAAACAATACGTTAGTTAGACATTAGTTAGACACAGAAAGCAAAGTCAGAGTGATTAGCAGAACTAAATGATTCTGACCCAGCCTTCATTGTCTCCTGCTCATTTGCCCCTTTGGCTTTCCTTCAAAGATAAAGTTTTTATGAACTTGAGATGGCCTCTCATTTCCTAGAGTGCAAGGTGAAATATGACCTCACACCTGTCAGACTTATGCGGAACACACATGCACGCACGCACACACACAGACACACACACACACACACACAAGGGACAAGTAAGGAGAGAATCTGGTGTCACCAGCCTTGTGCTTTCTACGTGTCCAATGACTTTTCCAACTTTCATTGCTGCTGCCTGTGACAGGCATCACAGAGGGATGGGAATCTTGTAAATCCTGTTGTTGGTTGATCTCATGGCAATTCATATTTAATGCCTCTTGCAGTCCCTCGTTGAATGAAAATGGCTGGTTTACTAGTAAATTAGCAAGAGATTACAAATTTGGCAAATCTCTCTCTTACTTCAAGATGCTTTTTGACGTTTATCTCTCACTTTTCTACAATTCTCTGCACTGGTGTCGTTCTTGTTTTTCTACACATCTCGTCAAATATCTGTCCAAAACTTTGTATATACTCTCATTGCAGTAACCTACTGTTTGTCAATTCTCTCTTCATCTTTAACAAAAAAAATCTCACTGGATTGTCTCTCTCGCTCTCCCCATCTGTCATATTCTTTTCATACTGCACCGTTACTCTGCACCGTTTTCTCTTCTGAAAGACCTTTCCCTCCCTCTGCTCTCCTCTCCAGCCTCCTCACTCTTTCAAATACAATTCATCTATTTCCCCACCATATCATCTTCATCATCTATGTGCAGCATAGAGATCCTATTAAATATAAAATAAAGTGGTTGGGCTACACCAAAAAGATGTTTTTGAAGGAACTCAAAAGTTTTACCATATCAGGCCTCTAAAATGGCGTCTGATGTAAATATAATCATGTAGTAAAATAAAAATTTCTCCCTTTTGTTTTGCTATGTGTAGGTAGATTCCCTATTTGTGAAAACTGACAGTCATAAAGGTCTATATCATTTTATTTCAAACACATTCTTACTGAAAAGTTCCTACTGTACAGGAATCTGGGACGTAGCAGGCTAGCATGAGCAGGACTGCCTGTTAGCTGGTTAAGCTACTCCTTGAGCGCATCTCTGCATTCATCTACAACCATTGTATTTTCTTTGCCCTCCAAATTGATCCTCGTCCCCAATAAATGTTATGTCTTCTGTACGGATGAACACTCGGGCAGGTAAGCCTACTTAACTGGTTTTTATTTAACACCGTCTTATCTTGCAGACCTCAATGTGTACACGGCTACAATTCTTATCAACCGCCGCTGCCACCAATGTAACCGAGCATATTTCTGCCCGCTGCGGGATTCGACCCACCGTTGTACTGCACCACGAGCTGACACCGCTAACCGCTCGACTAATGGGGGCCGACCCCCTGGCGATCGGCCAGCGAGTCTTTTTTGTCGGTTACAATAATTTTGGATCATGTCGCTGCCCGATCCGAATCAACCGTAGATGAGACGGTTGACTTAGCTCAGGCAGCGACAGAGAGCAGCGTTTGTTTCATTCTGTCCTGTCTCTACACTATACAGAATGGACGATTAAAGCATTTTTAGCTGCTTACACTATTTATTAATTCTGTAACCGCTTCACATACATGGCATAACAAACCCCACCATCTACTATACATCTATCATTGGTAACCGTGGAAACAGCTAGCTACTCCTCACAAGTGTTCCACTCTAAAAAAAAGTCCATGTGGAAATAAGCGCCACATAATAATGCTATTGTTACATCCTTTTTCTTTTCTTTCGAAGTGTGATCCCTTATTCAACAGTCTAACTTCAATAACATCAAATATCTGTATACAACGTCACTTCCTTTGTATCCTCTGTTAACAATAAACAATATTATCAAATAAAAATGTGTTCCTTATCAATGTTGAAAATAAAATCTTCCTGTGACATTTCAAAAAATAAAGATTTCACAATGCTTTCCAACATTTTCATTTCAACACCCCCCCTTTTTTTCCCTCCTTTTCAGTTTCCTTGTTTCACATCTTATAGTCCTTCGGGTATCTTGGCCTAACAACTGCTTGACCATATCTGGTACTTTCTTGTGTGTCACCCATGACGCTGTCAGGGGTTGCAACAGTCTCTGGTGTTGTGTGAGCTTCAACAGTCACTGTTCGGTTTGACACACTGTGTTCTGTACCCTGGTCCCGTCTAAGGTGACGTCGATTCCTCCGAAGAACACCGCCAGTGTCCAGCTGTACTGCGTAGGACCTGTGGTCCACAGGATTCACCACTGTAGCCTTTCTCCAGACTGTGTAGGGTTCAAAAGGCTGTATTCTAACAGTCTCCCCATTTCAGAGTGTCCATGTCCTTGGCTGTCCTGCTGAAGTATTTGGCTTGTCTCATTCTGCTGTCCATCTGTTCTTGTGTTGTATGTTTCACCTCTGGCTTCAGAATACTACCCCTCATTGGTAGTAGGATTCTGGCTGGCCTACTCAGCAGTCTCTGAGCTGGGCTTGTATTTAGTCCTCAAGTTGATGTGTTTTGGTGATCCAACATAGACAGGTATGGGTCCTCTCCTGCCGCCTTGGCTTTCATCATCGGTCGTTTTGCTGTCTTCACAGCAGACTCCGCCTTCCCGTTGCTTTGTGGGTATCCAGGAGATGAAGATATGCGCTGGAATTCCCACAGCTGACAGAAACGCTGGAACTCTTGGGAAGTGTACTGTAGCCCATTATCTGAAATAACTACATCTGGGATACATTGACAGGCAAAGCGAGCCTTCAGCTTCTTTATCACAGTACTTGCTTTTGTATTTGGCAAGTAGTCAATTTCCCAAAAGCCGGAATAGTAATCAACTGTAATGAGATAGTCTTTGTTGTCGTTTCTGTCAACAGTGTGAAGACAATGTTGTCGAGACAGAGCTGCACTTTTTAGCTGAATGCAAGACATTCCGGGAAATCCGCGATTGCTACTTTCAGAAATTTGAGGAGAGACACCCCAAATTTATGGCCCTGCCAAACCCCAGAAAATTGCCCTAATACTAGGTGAACACAGAGACAGCTGTACTGTGTCTGCACAGTATGTTCTAGCCTGCCACCGTCTAAGGGACAGTGTGTGATACCCCGTACTCCTTCCGAACGGGGAGGACCGGGACACACACACACACACAGCCCCCCCCCCCAAACACACAGTCACATAAACACACACACGCGCACAGGGCCACACAGACGATGGCAAAAAGATTTTTATTGCATCTGTTGATGTATATGTGTTCTGTATTGTAAACTGTTCTTGTCCTTTATGTGAACACACTCTCACGTGCGCGCACACGCACGCACGCACACACACAGACACACACATGCAGAGACTGACAAATTCACACACACATCCACTCACACAGGATCTTGTTGCCATGACATACCTGTGTAAGTTGTTTTATTTCATCTGTTGATGTATGTGCTCTGTATTGTATACTGTTCTTGTCCTTTATGCGAACACACTCACGCGCACGCACACGCACACACACGCGCGCAGAGACTGACAAATTCACACACATCCACTCACACACGATCTTGTTGCCATGACATACCTGTGTAAGTTGTTTTATTGCATGTGTTGATGTATATATATTCTGTATTCGTGCACTCTTATTGTCCTTTATGTGAAAATGCTTTGCAATACAAATGTATATTTGTCATGCAAATAAAAGCCAATTTGAGAGAGAGAGTTGAAAGGGACCACTTTCCCTCGCAAAATTAACCTAACTTTGATGCGTTATTGAACCCCATTCCGGTATATTTACTCAAGCCTTAAAACTGAACTCCTTACAGCGTTAACTATGTCAAATTAATTCAGCACTAATATATATTCAGGAGGGTTTAGCTGTAGTTGACGGTCTTGCGGCACTGAAATAGAGCTTTTTTTCCCCTCAACAAAACGTCTAACATTACTTTTGTGGTGGACACGTATTGGGGACAGAATTCAACCCAGGAACTAAGGGTTAAGTCATGGTTGCCCTGGCAGGTTAACGCAGGGTTAAGTTATGGTTGTCCAGCCAGTTTTCTGGTTATTCTTGCTGCCTCCGCTCAGTCGAGCTGTGGTTTTGTTGTCTCTCTGATTTACCGTGGATTAAAGAAAGTTGCCTACACGGCTAAAGTGTGAACCCACGGTCTTCTCCGTTCCTTCGGCTCTACACTGGTGACCCCGACGTCGGTTTTCGGATAAGTTTTCTGAAACCACATTAAGGCGCCCCTGGAACGCTTCGCAGTGCCGGAGAGACGATTTGACCATGTCCACCTGGTTGGTCCCCTACCCCCCTCCCATGGGTTCACCTACCTCTTCACTGTGGTGGACAGGACTACGCGCTGGCCTGAAGCTGTTCCCCTGGCATCCACGACGTCTGCTGATGTGGCCCGGGCTTTTATTGGGTCGTGGGTCTCACGTTTCGGTACACTTTCCTGATATGTTAATGCTAGCAAACAAAGCATGTGTTACCATAACGGTGTTAACATTGTAAACATTGTACACTGCAGAAAATACTAAATTAGCTTATTGTAACAACAGAAAAAAACACCTCTTACCTGCACGAGTTTTTTCAGATTTGACGGAGAATTCTTGAACGCCATTAGTTCGTGGTTTTTAGGTTGCCACAGGACACAACGCATTAGCCAAGAATCATTCTTAGAGCCGACAACTTCAAACATTTCTCTTAAATAAAGCCATGGATGGGGTGGGTATGTCGTGCTGCTCTGACTCTGCTCCGTCGTCAGTCATGTTGGCTGGTTGACTTTCTTCCTCCGTATCGCTCGCTACCTGGCTAGCGGACATCATTCGCCAGGACTTTCCTCTACCATAACATCACCCGGATATCCTTTCGTACTTTTACGGCTGTCTGGCATCGCGAGACTATTCGAGATCACCGCCGCTAAGCGTTTAGAGACTGACATATAAGCCTACAACAATAATAATAAAATTAAACTTACAAGCTTATTCCCCTCAAATGCATTAAAGCTAAAGTAACGAGGCTGTTTTGAAAACGTAAAGAGTAGAAAGTACAGACATTTGTGTTAAAATGTAGAGAGTAAAAGAAAAAGTTGTCAGAAAAACAAATACTCAAGTAAAATCCATTTAAAAACTTTTTTTTACATGATGATGCTGGTCGCGTGGCTTGGGTCCTGGACTGTACCGATTGCGTCTGGACACTGCTTGGCATCCCGCGCATCATATTCTGCATACATTTTATAAGTCCATTATAATTCTGTTAGTAAAATGTAAACAAGTTATCCAAGGTATAACCGGTCCATCCCATACTTAAATAAAACTGCCCATCCAACAAGACAAGTACCGTCTCATCTTTTTGGTTTGTTGCAGCTGTTTCATATTATGTTAAGAGAAAGAACACTTGTTTTTTTGTTAATTTTTTGTCCCTTAAATGTTCCCATAGAGCAGCTCATGCTGTTTTTTTAACCAACTTAATTACAGATTAACTATTACTCATAACTTTACAATTTTAATAATTTTGAACCATCAGAAATTTAGTGAACATACACACACAGCAGCTTATTGTAGTCTCATATAGTCTGCAATACATCTGAAATGTTGTGAATGTGTGCAGTAATAAACTTGACACACTCCATCACTCCAGCAGTACACAAGTAAATATAGCCTATAGCCCTGGTTCAGTTTGGGCTATGTCACGAGGTGGTGCCAATCCTCATTGCTTTAAATACTCCAAGAAGTTGGATTTGGGTAGTTTAATTTGAATTTTGCCCCGCCCGAGTCCACGGAACAATCAAAGTGTCAGTTTACCTAAATAAAAAAACATGGTCACATTGTGGTGATACACAATTGAAGGTAGATTCACCAGGGGCTGCTGCTCCTTTAAGGCAGACGTTCAGAGTGCTGACGTAGGCACTGCTTAGAGTTTCCAGGGTGGAGCCTTGTTTGCAGCAGCATAGCGGTTAGCTGGTTGCCATGAGAGATTGTGCTGTATCGGTGTCGTTTTGTGTGGCGAGTAAACGGAATTGACTCTACTCGATCTCTCCGTCTCCTCATTCCTGCACTCCCACAACATACAGATCATTTTGGCTTTACTTGCCCAGGTTTTGACACATCTCTGTTCGAGATTTGCCTCTACCCCAACTTGTGAATGGAATTTCATTTGTCATACTCACAGCAATGAACATCTGTTAATCCATCCATAATCCATCTGTACATATTAGTTCCAGGGAAACCTGTACATACTAGTGAGGTCTATGGCTGCTGTGGCAAAAAGCAGTCAGGCCACAGCATCCGAGGTGGAAGCTGCCATCAAAATGTGGCTCAGAAATGCCAGGGATAGAGACGAAGGAAGGAGCAGAAGGAGCAAAAAATAAATAGATTCAATGTTTGGGTTTTTTTTTTTAGATTTAATGTTCTTATTGTGTTCAAATGTGGTTTTATGTTTGTTGTACTGTTTTATAAAAGCATTTAATTTGGTATATAGTTTTGTTTTTTCAATTCCAATTGGTTCCAATTTTCAATAAATTCTTTCTTTGTATAATTTATATTTTCATTTTTTTGTTTGAGCTGGCTGTCAATAAATGTCACTAGCATGCCAGGTACACATGGGGCACTATGGGCCTGTGTGGGACCACTGCTCCCAGCCCAAAGTGTGGGCATACTATGGGCATGCTGAGGGCCCACAATGGGTCCCACTGAGGGCCCACTCTGATTAGTGTGGGCAGCCCACCCCACTGGGGCCCCACCAGGAGCCTTTAGTGTGGGGCCCACACGTGCCCCGCGTTTCATGCCAGTAACGGGGCCCACAGTAGGCTGCCCACAGTGGGCAGCCTACAGCCTACTGGGACTGTCCTGTTCGGTCACATTGTGCACTTGTTTCCCTCTTTTCCATTTCTCTGGTTTGGATTTACATCTGATTGCCAAGTGATTTTCTTTACCACATTTTTTGCAGTGCTTTCCAAAGGCTGGACATTTGGTCTTGTTCCTCTCATGTGTCGTCCCACAGAACATGCATGACACCGTGTCCATGTTTTTATTCTACCTTGCTGTCTGTTTCACCATGTGTAGTTCGTCCACTATATTTCCTTCAATGGTTTTGCTATTTTCACGTGACAACTTTGTAGCTCTGCACAACTGTAGACACTTGTCCAATGTCAGCTTTTCCTCTCCAAGTAATCTCTCTCTCAGTCCCGAGTTGTTATTGCCACATACTATTCTATCACGTATACATGAGTTCTTTATTTCTCCAAAGTTGCATGTGCTGGCTAACACTCTGAGATCAATTACATATGTATCTATGTTTTCATCTGTTCCTTGATTTCTCATGAAGAAGCGATACCTTTCTACTGTCTCATTTACCTAAGGGTTGCAATGTTCATCGAATTTTGCAATCATGTCATTTTTTTCTCCTGGCCGAAGTCACATCACTCATCAAAGTTTCACAAAGTTCCCTACCGGTCTCTAATAAAGTAGTAGAAGAGTTTCACATTGACCTCTTCTGCTGCATCAGACAAAGAAAGATCCATGTAGAGTGTAAACTCCTGCTTCCTTCCACGATGTCCATGACTTTGCTAGGTTGCCAGAGTCCAAACACAATGTCGGCGGAGGTTTAAAATCTTCCATCTTTCACTGCCGACTGACCGGAGCGTCCTCTTCAGCTCCCGCGATTTCCCTGTTAGCCAGTTCGCAAGCTAGTGTAAACTAGTAATAAGACACGTTAGCCCCTAGCTAACGAATCTGACCCTTTAGCCGAGCGGTTAGTGATGTCGCCTTGTGGTTCAGTACACCTCGTATCGAATCCCGCACCGGGCAAGAAAATAACCAGTTACAATACTATTGTTACACCGTTGGTCGAGTGAGTTAGAGAGTGAAAGTAGAGAGGGAGTGGCGATAGCGAGAACAAACGTTTTTCAAAGGTTTTGAATCACCCCAACCACGTGGGGTTCTTCGTCATAACTGTGCACAAAAAAGGCTGATAAATTCAGTAGTTGCAAGATTAGCCGCAGACACACACACACACACACACACACGGACACACACACACGGACACACACGGACACGCAACAAAACGCATAATCCCCTCCAGGTAATAATAATTGGACAGAAGATTTATCTGGACATGTAATTAATATTGTAGCGAATTCGGGGCACAACGCAACCACAGGAACTGCCGCGGCCGGGATGCGAACCCGTACCGCCCGCACCGCAGGAGGCATCGCTAACCGCGCGACTAAAGAATCAGATCCGCAAGCCAGCGTGTCTATTTATCCATCCACGTTACACTACCCCCCTCCTTCGGGAAGCGCGTCCCCGCATATCAGCTCCTTCATGCCTCAGGGAGCCTACGCTTCCGATGGCCTTACGGTCGCTCCATCCCGCTTCTGACACCAATGTAGCGAATTCGAGGGACAACGCAACCACAGGAAATGTCGCGGCCGGGAAGCGAACCCGCTTCGCCCGCACCGCAGGAGACATCGCTAACCGCTCGACTAAAGGCTCAGACTCACGAGGCAGCGTGTCTTCTTATCCATGCACGTTACAATATATTTTCAAAGAAAGAGAATCAGACCTCAAACTGGCATCAACTGAAAACCAATGAAGGGCAAATGAAAACATTCACTTCCGGCTGCAAAGTTTTTTGCTCGCCTATGTGGTCTTTGACTCTTGAATTTATGCTGCCAGCCAGAAGAACCACTTGTTTACCCATGTATTCTTGGCAGTTTCTCATTACCCTTTGTTGTACAATGTATATCAGTCAAGTTCATTTTGTCTTTCCACTATGTTTCTAAGTTTTATTTATCTCTAAACATTTCTTATTACCCCCCCCCCCCCCCCGATTTTTCTTACTATGACACCGAGTGGATATTTGGGTTGTACGCAGCATTGAGGTCCGTTTATTCTTGGTACATGACATTAGGATGTTTTTATTTTTATTTTTTCTCTCTTTCTCTTAAGTTTTGATTTTTTCTCTCTTATTGCTCACATTAGTTGAGTTTGTATTGTGCAGCACAACTTGCATTGCATTTGAACTATAGGTACAGTACAGTGGGAATTGAGTTTGAAATGTATAGTAGCTGAATTAACTTGAAAGTAGGTGAGAAGGGGTAGGAAAAATAAGTGTATACTTCCTCCTACTCCTTTTCCAACATGTGACAATCTGATGCATACGGAGATCTGTTCGCTGAGCTTGATGTGTGGATTTGTTGATCACTTCAGATTATTGGCAATGGCTTATCTGTATGTTATATCCTGCTTATTTACATGTTCAAAATAAATCCCCATCATTCATCATTTATTCACTCACACCTGTTGTTTATGTCAAACTATGCTGTACCACTGCATGTCTTGTTCATTACAACAACCTATGTGTCAAACGCTTATAGCTACACGTCATATACATTCCTATCTGGGGTGTAGAAGGAGTGCACAGACATTGATGAAAACCTCCTATATTGTTCAAAGAACTCCTCAATTCCGTGTCCTCATTTCGAACTACTAATCTGGACTAGGAGAACAGTCAAACTAAGGTCGTCCACAGTCAGATATACACGCCGTGCTTTGCTCTCAGCTGCACAAGTGCACATTCTCTCGCCCATATATGAAATAACTAAAATAACTGGAGGGGGGGGAGGTGGAGCTTTCAATTGGTTCATGTCCATTTGTGAAAGTAATGAATTTCAAGCGGGCAGCATGGGAGACTGGTGAGCTGAGCGCGTCCAACAGCGGTCAGGAATCACTGGCCTGAAAGCAACATTCATTGTGGAGGGTTGAAAAAAAACTGGTTAATGATCTAGATGACACACTATCCCTTTCACACTTATGTTGTTTAGTCCGGACTTCCAGACTTTCCAGAAAAGTCCGAACCAGATTGCCAGGTGTGAAACCTCTTGGACCAGGGTACAGGGATCAAAGACTCGGTCTTTGGTCCAAGCTCAGGAGGTAGTCTCGGTTCAGACCAAGGTTCATGAATGTCTAATGTGAAATCAAAGGTTGGGACTTTCGGATCAATCATAGGAAGTGATAAAACAAACACAAACAGTAACACCTAGCAACAGCGAGCGCACCTGGCAACAGCGAGCGCACCTGGCGGCAACAACGAGCCAAAAGTTCAAGTCAAGGTCCGCTGGTATGAAAGCAAAAGTCCTGAACCTAATGACTATAAAATAACAGATGTGAAAGCACCAGAACCAGACTCTGGTTCAGACCTTGGTTTGGACTTTCAAGTGTGAAAGGGACAGAAAACTTAAGGAGAACATAAGACAGTAATATATAAACCCATGGGAGACAGAGAAGACATGAAGAAAATGAAAGTGAAAAGTGAGGAAGACACACGTAGGGGGACCAGCAGGAGGTCTCAGGTCTGCTGTGCTTAGGTTTGATTTGCCAGCCGGCTGTGGAGATGTTTAAGAATAATGCTTGACTGCTCTTCATTATAGCACCATGTCCTTCCTATTCCCCTTCACTGATTCTGAGCGTCACAGGCCAGCAGCTCATATAGAGCATGTACACTGGTGTGTGAAAGCTGCATCTGGGGTTGTACGAGTGAGTGTGTTTGTATCACGTACGGCATTTTGATTATGATATATATATATATATATATATATATATATATATATATATATATATATATACTCTATCGAGCACAGTAGCGAAATTATGCTCTGTTTTTAACCCATCCTAGCTGTGTAGCTAGGAGCAGTGGGCAGCTGCAGAGCCAGGGGAACAACTCCAGTTCTTCTTTCCATTGCCTTGCTCAGGAACACAGACAGAAGTACTAACCCTAACATTTTTCATGGTCTTTTTGATGGTGGGGGAAACCGGAGCACCCGGCGGAAACCCACGCAGACACCGGGAGAACATACAAACTCAACACAGAGGACGACCTGGGATGAACCCCAAGGTTGGATAATCCCGGGGTTCGAACCCAGGACCGTCTTGCTGTGAGGCGACAGTGCTAACCACTGTGCCGCCACCCCCCGAAAATCATCAATGGTGTAGATAAAAGTGCTCAACAAATGAGGAGCGGGATATTAAGATAGATGTAGGAAAAAAAAACTGTAACGCATTTCAGTATACAGATATATATAAAACTTTGTTAAAAGAAACACAACGGTAAGGAAAGTGCTCAACAAATAAAGAGCAAAATAATCCAGTGAGTCAAGTAAATTCTCTATGAGACAGCACAAGCCTGTTTCATGCCATAAGCAATCATCAGCTGTCAATAAAGCTGCTCGGGGAAGAGCATACTGTAACGTGCATGGATAAGAAGACACGCTGGCCGCTGGCTGGCGGGTCTAAGCCTTTAGTCTAGCGGTTAGCGATGTCTCCTGCGGTGCGGGCGATACGGGTTCGCTTCCCGGCCGCGGCAGTTCCTGTGGTTGCGTCGTCCCCTGAATTCGCTACGATACCATGCACTGCCTCGTCATGCACATCACGTGCACAACGTCCAATGGGGAAGGGAGAGGTGCAACATTCAAAAATTCAAAAACACGTGGTCACTAACGGTCCGGGGGGGGGGTATTTGTCTAATGTCATGATTTATTTATAATTACAAAATAAGTGCTTATATCTATGTCTGCAACTGCTGGCCAGTTCATTCCTGTTATTCAATGTGGACATTTCTGGTTTGAAAATGATAAAATATTCTTCAGTTAAACAGAGATTGCACATTTTACTACTGGTTGAATATGTTTTGTTTTTGGACAGGATTTTCCAGGTGGTTGAATAATTAATGTTTCTGTCCGCCAATGACCAAATATAACGGCTTAGAGATGTAACATTCTTTAAACGGCTGTTTCTAAAGCTACGCATGTGTGTGTTACACCTCTTTTTGAATGTTCCCTCTGTTAGACCGACGTATGTCTCTATTTTGCCGTTGTCATTTTTCGTCACCGTAGCTTTGTAGACAGCTCCTTTAGTCTGGCATTTTCTTTTGAGGGGACGTGAGTCATTCACACGGCAGTTGCAGTTGGTGGGGTCCGATTGTGATGAAGGTGTCATTGATTTGCTCATGATTCTTGTGTTGTGCGGCGATATACAGTAGTAAAATGTGCAATCTATTTCTAACTGAAAAATATTTTACACACACACACACACACACACACACACACACACACACACACACACACACACACACACACACACACACATCAGCATAAAATCCAATTGTACACCCAACAAAAACTATACCCAATAAACAATAATATTGAAATAGGCAATAGGCTACTACAGTTTCATTTTGCGTGCATGAAAATGGTGATGCTCATTGGCTCGGAAACCATTCAATATTTTTTGGAGCAAAATAAGCACTGAATTCTCATTACCTGTCAGAAAACAAGATAATTAACAATCCATTCTATATTGTTCATCAATACCGTAGTCACCTTTTCCGTTTTCAATCGTGGCCTACTAATGATCAACTGAAAAAGACAAGACGTGTCATTATTAAACATTATTTTAGCGATGTTTAGGAATACAGTTGAATCATTTTACTGTTTGTATTGACTAACAAAATATGAAAACTTTTTTTTCCCCTCCCCAATTGTACATGGCCAGTTATCCCACTTTCCGAGCTACCCCGATCGCTGCTCCACCCCCTCTGCCGATCCGGGGAGGGCTGCAGACTACCACGTGCCTCCTCCGCTACATGTGGAGTCGCCAGCCGCTTCTTTTCACCTGACAGTGAGGAGTTTCACCGGGGGGACGTAGCGCGCGGGATCCCCCCAGTTTCACCTCCTCCCCGAACAGGTGCCCCGACTGACCAGAGGAGGCGCTAGTGCAGCGACCAGGACACATACCTACATCTGGCCTCCCACCTGTAACACGGGGACTCGAACTGAAGATCCCAGAATAGACTGCCACGTTACCCGGACGCCCATGTTTTTGTTTTGTTTTGTTTTTTCTTAATTGTGTTCCCAAACAAAATGGAATGATGTGGGACATGGGAGAGATTTTCTAGTGTTGGCTGGGAGGCAGAGAGCAGTAGTCAGCACAGCACGCCTGAGCCATAGCAACAACTTCCTATATCTGTGTGGGTCAGTACGCACAGGATCCTGAATGAAAAACTGGACTGTCCATCAGCGAGCCTAGCACTGAGGACTGTGTGAGGAACTTTTGCTGAGAGACCCAATAGCGGAGTGTTATATTTTTGGATGGTCGCCTTACCCCAAAATGGTAGCAATGAAATATTGAACTGAAAACCTGGCAAACAGAGTTTATTGCTTATTTTGTTTGCCAATCACATATTATACCAGACTGCTCCCCTTTGCCAGTGTCCTTCCTACAACAGCCTCCAGACTTTTTACAGCCTGTTTCAAAATGAACAGATGTGTTAATTTTTTAATTAATACATCAAATTAAGATTACCATTCTCAATTAAATTAACATTTGATTAAGAGTTTTTTTTTATTATTTTGATATTATTTTGAACTGCAATTCTACTTTTAATAAGATGGATTGGTCTTGCCTGAAGCTCAAAGTTTAAAGCTTTCCCAAGTGCATTTTATCTCTTCTCAAAATTCTTGCTTCAAACCAGACTCAAACTGCTCATCCTATCTATCTAATCTAATCTAATCTAATCTAATCTAATCTATAACCCCAGTCTGGTACAGTCCAGGGCCATAGATAGGATACAAAAACAGCTGACTGAATCCAGGCACGAATCAATAACACTTTTTCAAATACTGGATTCCATGCCTGCTGCAGTTTTCCAGCAATCAATAATGCTTGACAAAACTTCCATTGGAGAACGCGTTGCTGTGGCAACCCTGCTGATTGATGTGCAGGGGCTAACAAAAGGCACGGGTGAGGGTATTATTGTTTTTTTATCCAATGAGAGATATAGCCTTTGGCCACTCTGAACAGCGAATAGATACAGGACTTCTCAAAGTCCAGACCTCGGTCCACATCCGGACCGAACAGCAAGTCAATCCGGACCCAGCCCATACCTCGTGTTATACAATACACTATGAAGTGTAACGTTTTCTGTGTCGTGTGTTGTTGCTGCCAAGCTGACGTATTAACCTTACACCTGGGAATTTTCTTCGGGGGTGGTGCAAAGTTTTTATAGTGCTTAAAGTAACATAACAAGTGTAGTTGTCATCAACACGAGTGATGCTATCTTCGCTTCACCTGGTTCACTGTCTCTCCTCTGCTCCGCTCCCTGTGTGTGTGTGTGGGGGGGGGGGGCTGAGCCTCAGACTCTTGAAACACAGAGAGCACAGGAGAGGAGAGAAACTAGCATGACCACAAATGACAGCAACGAGTAACTACCGGTACGTGAGCCAATAAGAGGCAGAGTAGGGGGGGGGGTCTTTGCAGAACATTATAAAAATAATAGCTTACAACAAATGTTACGAGTGGATTAAATGTAATTATTGCCAATCATTCCAGTCCGCTGACTTTTAACAAAAATAAGATGCAGACCTTTGAATAATACGTTTGAGAACCCCTGGAATATAACAAGTGGGACTGTACAAGTTGCTGCTCTACGTCTGCTGGAGGTTTGCATGTTTGCATAGGCATCATTTACGCTGAGGATGCTGGGGACATGTCCCCATCACTTTTTGTTGTGGCCCATTTCATCCCCACCACTTTCTGAAAGCCTTTAGTTAGTTGAACTTAATAATGAATTAAATTATATTGGTACATACATTAAGAGACCCAATATACTGATTGGTAAATCTAAATCGAAACATTTATGTTGTTACTATTTAAGAATTCAGTTTTTATATTCATTTAAATATTCATTAACATGGTCTTGTCTTTTAAATCAAGTTATTTTGAGGGAGAACAACCTTTCAGTCACAAGAGAGGAGCTGAAATCCCTTTTCCCAATCGCAGAGCTGCATTTTATGGGTTGTATTGCCCCTTTAAAGGTGTTTCAACTAGTAAAAAGGACTGGATGAGCTATAATCTTTAAAATACAACCCTCATGAATGAAATAGAGTCATTTTGAGGCAGAAACAACCTTCAGTCTCAAGGTAGGAGCTGCAATCACTTTTTGGCAAGTGGAAACCGCGTATGGCAATCAGTTTTTGCTGGATGATCACTTTTTGGCACAACACCAGCCGCAATAAAAATGAAAAGGAAGGAACAGACCTTATGAGTGGCCGTATGAAGCTTGTGAGACCTGAATGGAATAAAAATTCAAATTGAAGTTGTAATAGAAAAATACAAGCTTATACAGGTGACGTCTGACCTTCGTACTGAAACAAAAAGAGCCACTTGTTTTTAGTTAGACGTCACATACTACTCACATGTTTTTTGCATACAACTTGTTTTGCCTACAACTGACCCTTCCATTACTGTCGGCATGTCCTTGGTGCTGAGACAGTGGCTGCTTTCTCCATGTTTACCTTAGTCTAGAAGTGCTCTTCCCCACAACAAAGATGGCTGCTATTGCAGAAGGGGGAGTAGCTTGCACCTGCAGATGGGGGGGGGGTGGCTGCTCCCTTTGCCTGGTGTCAGCAGAAAGCCACATTCCATCCTGACATGCAAGTTGTTTGTCTCATCCTATAAAAAAATCATGTATCTAATGCTCTGGGCTCACTCCGGCCTTGGCGAGACTGAGTCCATGTACATGCGATTTTCTGTGAATTAAACTTACTCAGAGAGACGAGACTGACTATTTTCTTTTTATCACAAAGCTTGCCACCACAAACTTGGCATTGCCGGCAGGATCACTCATGTGGAGGGGGGCTTCTGGGACTCAGTGCGGCAGGTAACAGAGAGCGTACACCCTGAAGTCTGAGACTTCAGCCTCAACCTCCCCGTCAAAGAGGGTAGAGAAGTGGGGGCCTGATACCTGAGGACCAGACTCACTCACCGCTGTGATCCAAAAAAGAAGAAGAACAAAAAAAAACAAGGTGGTAAACCACAATGTCTTTCTGGTAAGATAATTTTATTTTTACAGAAAATTGAGAAATTGAGAGAGAGTGCACAAAATTCTTACAAAATTCTGCAACTCTCTGAACCTTAACTTTATATAAGTGACGAGTTACTAGGGCCGGTAGGCACTGATTATCAGGGCTGATGGTCAGGGCTGGGCTGAATCACCGCTAGAGAATTAAGATTACTAGGGCAGGTAGACGCTCATTAATTAATCCTCGTATTCTGTTCACTAATTAGCAATGGATGTATTGTTCACCAGTCATATTGACCCAAGCCACTTTTGGATTTTATAGCAAAACAGTTGTTATATTCATCTAAAAATACCCAATATCGTTTATGGTTAGTAGTTGTTTTTTCAAACGGGTCATTTTGACCCAAACAGAACACAAGGATTAATCGATATCAGGGCTAGTGAATCGAACAAGTGCTTAAGAGAGAAAAAAGTGAGGAATAATAAAGTGAGGATATTGGAAATGCCCAATGTTACAGTTAAACGATGTACTGTGCTTAACCTGGCTTCTTTGCTCCCAACAGCAAACGATGGAGAACCACAGGATTGTGTGGCTGCAATAACCTGTTTGCTCCCCTAGGACAGACATGAAGGAGCAACCAATACCAAACCCGGATCTAGAAATATTTGTTGACGGATCCGCTTCTCGCAATCCTGACACTGGAAAGAATCAAGTGTGCTATGCAATAGTATCACATCGTGCCATTTTGAAATCAGGATCCTTGCCATCTCATTGGTCGGCACAGGCAGCAGACTTAAAAGCTCTGACTGAGGCCTGCAAATTGGCAAAAGATAAAACAGTCAACATCTACACCGATTCCAGGTATGCACATGGTGTGGTACATGATTTTGCACTCTGTGGAAACACAGAAAAATTTCTGACAGCATCAGGCAAACCTATAGCCCACCATGAACTAGTGTCAGATTTGCTAGACGCAGTGCTATCACCGAAAGCAATTGCAGTTATTAAATGTGATACTCACAATAACGGAAAAGACTCTGTCTCTGTAGGAAACGTGCAGGCAGATGCGGCTGCTAAGGCAGCTGCGCAGAATTCTTCAGTCGAGACTCAGATGGTGGCCACTGCTGTACAAACTCCAGCAACAGACCTACAGGACATGCAAAGTAGAACAAAAAAGTCAAAAACAGCACAATGGGGAAAAGCAGGGTGCAGAAAGGTAAAAGGCATTTGGCATGGGCCAGATGACAAGCCCTGTTTAGGGAGGACGGTCATACTCGACCCCAAGTGACCGCTGATAATGATGATGATGATGATATAGCTTTTTTACTTTATTTTTTATTTTCGTTTTTTTAATTGTTGTTTGGTATAGGGAGTGCTTTTCCTTCTGCCTTCTCGTGTCACTCCCCATAGCTGATCGAAAGGCAGTGACACGGCACTGCATGCAGAAAAACAGATGCTGCCAGCCAGTAGAGAAGTCTGATCTTTGGTAGTTTATTTAATACTAATGCCAAGGCTTTCAGATATAACTTTTTGGTGGAGTCTGCAATTACCAATTTTCTCTCTAGAAATCACAAATATTTTCTGTTATTGTGTACCCAAGAAGACTTTTTTTAATCTCTCATCTCATCTTCATCCGCTTTTCCGGGGTCGGGTCAAGGTGGCAGCAAGCTAAGTAGGGCACTCCAGACATCCCTCTCCCCAGCAACGCCCTCCAGCTCCTCCTGGGGGATCCCAAGGCATTCCCAGGCCAGACTGGGCAAGTTGTCCCTCCAGCAAGTTCTGGGTCTACCCTGGGGTCTCCTCCCAGTTGGCCGTGCCTGGTAAACCTCTTGGTATCGTATCAAAAAGAAAATCAGTGGTATCGCCCATCCCTTTTGGGTATTACAGGCAGCAATTGGCAGCAGGAAGAAGCTGGTGTGTGATAGCTAATGTTAGATAAACTGCTTGTGTATTACAGGTAACAGTTAGATATATATTGCGCTATTTTGTGTACAGTCACGGACCGATGTTCATTGCAAGGCCAGCTGATTTTCATATTGGCATATAGCAGGGATAGGATAAGAAACTACATGCGTAATTTTGGTAGCCCGAACCTTTATTCTGTCCTTTGCTTGCATTCGCCTCTGGGATATTCCTCATCTTTTTTACTGTATTGCACTTGGCTATCAGTATCTAATGATAGCGTGTTTGGGGACTGACAATGGATGTCAGTTCTACCAGTGACAACCTTGTTGATGTCAACATTGATGTCAGCATTATTTGTTTCTAATGTGCTGCAATATGGCTTACAGTAGTGATATCCATAAGTCTAACATGGTCTCAATATTTGGGAAAACATGCATAGGTGGTGTGCTTGATGGACATAACTTAGATATGTCAGTTATGTGGCTTTCATAAACTTTTTTTTACATGATGGTGACTTTGAAAATACTAGAATAAAAGACACAAATGTGTCCACCTTACCATAATTTAGCTTTTATGTCATCCATATAAGCAGGTTAATGTTATAGCCTTGTAAAAATAACATAAAAAGCTCGAGCAGCTTTTAAAGGCGACCCTTAGAGATGTCATTTACATCTATCGGCAGTATGGCCCACTGAAACAATGTGTGAACATGTCAAACCTGTTGTCTCCAGCACTTTTCAAAACAAACTGATGCTCATGGATGTTTTGCTTATACAAGCCACACCCAGCTTCTATTTTCTTTTCTGCCAGAAGACACTAAAATGTCTGCAGAGGTTTAAAAAAGGTTGAATCGGCTCATCTGGATACAATGTTTATTGACAGATGTGTTTCATCACTCATCAGACCTCTTCAGTCTAGACTGACAGCAGGTATCTCCACCCTTATAAACAATACAGTTGCATGACGACCGAAACCAACAATCAGATTCATATATAAATATGGGCATGACCATTAACTAGTTTCAATGGCCATGTGTACTATTCACAGAGGATTTGGGAATGTTTGCAATCACAGCATTGTTAGATGGTGACAGATGTACTCTTAGCCCCCCCCCCCAAGTTCAGGGATGGTCGTTCCCTCTAAGCATAGATGGCCTCTTTGACTCCCCGTTCAAGCCAGCATACCTCCCTGAGGATGTGCACATCCTCATCCTTGAAAGAGTTGCCACTGGCCTGTACATGGGTGTAGACTGCGGAGTCCTGGCCTGATGTGTTAGCTCTCCTGTGTTGTGCCTTCCTCTTGGCCAGCATCTGTTTAGTTTCCCCAAAGTATAAGTCACGGCAATATTCTTGGCACTTAACAGCGTAAACTATATTGCTCTGTTTGTGTCGGGGGACCCGATCCTTGGGGTGGACCAACTTCTGGCGCAGCGTGTTTTGGGGTTTGAAAGCAACTGAAGTGTTTGTAAAATACACGTTTCAACTTTTCTGACACTCCCACCACATACAGAATCACCACTGGTTTATGCTTAGACAACTGTTGTCCTTCTCCTCCCTTCGATTGGCTAGTGCACTGTTTTGGCATCTTCCTGACTTTGACAAATGCTCAGTTAAGATAACCACACTTAACCAGGCGCTGTTTAATGTGGGATTTCTCCCCTTCCCTGGCCAGATGAACTGATTCAACCTTCTTTGATTTTCTTACTTGGATCATTGAGCATGCATAAAGACGTCTGCAGAGGTTGTTGCTTGCCTTACCTAATGCATCTGCTTGGATGAGGGAGCACCTCCAACTCAACTTGTCTCAATCCTCCATCCCTAAGAACGTATTTTGAGTCAGTTAGGGCTGGCATTATGGACAAAATCAAATATGATATTTTTGACTTAATACCTATATCAATATTTTGATGATATTGTAGAGATGATTATTGGTGCTCTCACAAAATACTTACACAAAGACATTTGTGATAAACACTTATTGGTAATGTGGATATGATGTCCAAACAGGTAGATACAAATAATATAATAGCTAGAACAGTCTAATAAGTTCAGAAAATTGCATCTCTTTACTGTAATGCAGCCTTTAAAATCAGGAAAAGACAACACTTGTGTCATATCAGAAAATTACGATATCCCAAATCCCAGATAATATCTAGTCTTATATCACGATATTGATATAATAGCAATATATTGCCCAGCCCTAGAATTAATACATTGAAAATTATGCCCTCCACATCAGCAAGGTATCTCAGGGTGGTCAGCAACACACGAGACTGTTAGACTGTTATAATATATTTCTCGCTGGTCTCCCTGCCTATTCAACTTTGTGTGCTTGATTTTCTAACATTTCATTATGACTCCATCATAATTTAATCATAATAACCTTTAAAACCATTACCATAGCTACTCAGTGAATTTTACCAGTGCAGTTCCAGACGTGCAACAACACATAATGCACAGTAGGTCATTATAAATGTCCTTAAAATTGTCAGTTGATTTCACAAGTCATTGTGATGACAGTAATTGAATACTTTCAGATATTACCCTATAGGTAATATTTCTGAAGAAAAGGTTTGTTATGTTACCCAGAACATAAGAAATGCTGCTGTTGTGAAAATATGACAAAAACCCCTTGAGAAACCTATCCTCCTGGCTGTCAACATGGTTAAACAATTTCAGAAAACCAATTTGCCTCTGCTAATTAATTACACCATTTAATTCCATGACGTGATTGGAAAATCAATTGAATTGTCATCAGTCTGTAAGTTGGTCTGTTAATGAATATTTACATAGTGACATCATGCAGGTTTGCAAGCAAAATATAACTATCGGTAAAGACACACACACACACACACACACACACACACACACACACACACACACACACACACACACACACACACACACACACACACACACACACACACGCCTCTTCTTTCTGACCAAAAAGAGTGTTTTGGCGGTGTAAACAAAAGCTATGGACTTAGGGAAAAACCCCGTAGGTGAAACCTTAACACGCATAAACAAATGCATTGACCAAAACCACAATTGCAAATTGACAATAAAGCTGTTTGCATGCGGGGGTGTGTGTTTGAGAGAAAGAGAGAGACAGAGAGAGGGTGGACTAGTAATGCAAAGCCTAGCAGCTCTAGCCTATTGCACGCAATGTTTCTGTAAGTTATTTATAACTTATTCTGGACCACTGCTTTGTCAGTATTTGACAGGCCTGCCTAAATCCAGATATTTTCCATTAGGCTTACCCGAACCAGCCCAACCCATGGGTAAACCCACAGGTGGGTCGACCCACGCATCACTACCAGGTAGACTGCTGTATTTTTTGGAAATCAACTGCAAAATCCAATTGCATAGACACAGATTGCATTAATTTACTAACATTCGTGTTCACACAATACCACAGTGCAAATGGAAAAACGGAATGATCCAACCTCATCAGCGAGAGATTGTGCCTCAATTTTTATGCCTGGGTCTGAGGCTTTCTCCGTCACTTCCAGAGGAGCTAATCTTACTTGAACAGCCTGATATCTTATTGCTTCTACACTGTTGAATCGGTTCTCCCACCTTGTTTCTGACCAGGATTTTAGTGTAATAGTGATATGTTTTGTCAGGATGGCCCATCTCTTAGTGGAGGCTGAGAGGAGAGTAAACAGCTATTGTAAATACTCAAAGTTACCTCTGGCCTCTGGGGAACTTTATGCAGCATCAGCAGGGCCCATTCTAGCCCATTTGTTGCCCTGGGTGAAGTTGTGTGACCCCCCCCCCCCAATCCAGCCAATAGACAAATTACATGAGAAATCATGCAAGCACGTCTTTATTTAATGAAGATACTTAATTACTTTTCACAGTCATGGTAATTTACAAGACAGTGCTAATGGCGAAATAAATAATACAAATTATGATGATAATAATAAAATAAAATAAATTGAAAACACTGTGTAAATATGTAAAAATTTGAACTTTTTTGGAGTCAGAAGTGAGCCAAAACAATTAATAACACTGGACTGCTCTGTATTCAAACTACATTCATTGCTTATCTGTTAAGAGAATATATCACTTACTAATGCACACAAAAAATCTAAAGTTATCAATAATAAAGTGCAAATAATGTAAAATTTAACATAAAGACATTGCTCAAAAATGTAGTAGAAACACTGCTCAAATTCTCAATTTTTTTTCTTCAGTATGTATGCCAGCCTGTGTCAAAAGTTCATCAGAAGAGGACAACAAAACAACCCCTCTCACCAAAATGTTCTTTAAAACTTGACTCTTCTGGACTTTCTCAAATCAAAATCTTCAATGACATCATCATATGAAATCTGAGGAGAGACCGCTTGATTGACGTTCAAGAGTAGAGAGACGTGCCTGAGACAGTAGATCTAAGGTACGTCTTAATCAACTTGAGCTTTGAGAAGCTCCTCTCTGCAGCTGCCACTGCCACTGGCATGGTGGCAGAGATTCTGAGGGCCACCCACATGTTTGGATAAACCTCTTTCAGTTTCTTCTCCTTAAGGAATAACAACAGATCCAAGGTGGTCATTTTGATCTTGGGCCAATCTTGGAAATTGTGCATCTCCAGAGCCAGTTCACTGTGGTCCAAGTCAGATTTCCCACCACAGCTCAGAGTTGTGCTGAGTACTTCACATTGCTTCAGGATGTCTTAATTGTTCAGGTTGGGGAGGTGATCAAGCACCCCAAACTTGTTCTCAACTTCATCTAATGTGCTAAATAGCTCCTGCAGTGATGAAACAGAGGTATCCACCACTCTGTTGAAAAAAGAATCTTCAAGTTTTTTCAGTGCATCGCTGAGAGGCTCATAGGAGGACTGCCTCATGGTTGACCTGAGCCTCTTCTGCTTTAGGACAGCTTCCACATTCTTCATCTGACACATCTTGTTGGCAAAAACTTGGGCAGAGACAAACCCAACCCATTATGAGAGTCAGTCTGCACTGCCCAACCTATTAAATATGCGTTGATTAACCACCAGAACCCGACCTGAACCAACCCAACCCGCACACCTCCAAATTTAGCCCAGGCTACAGCAAAGTGAGTAGTGTTGCACTATTTTGTTTTTGGGCTGTTTGCCCAGCATAATACACTGATGTGCAAGGCATAGCTTATTGCATCTTAGCCTCATAGCATCTGGGTCTAGGGTACTAAATAAACATACTAATTGTTCCAAACAGTGTTCTTTATAGTTGAATAGCAGTAAAAACAAGTAACCCTCTGTCTGTAGTTGAATAGCAGCACAACAAGTAACCTTCTGTCGATTGTTGAATAGCAGTAAAAACAAGTAACCCTCTGTCAATTGTTGAATAGCAGCAAAACAAGTAACTTAAAGACATGAACTCTGTCTCTCTTTCTCGTTCACACACACACACACACACACACACACACACACACACACACACACACACACACACACACACACACACACACACACACACACACACACACGCACACGCACACACACACACACACACACTTTTTGACCAAAAGAGGGTTTTGGCAGTGTAAACAAAAGCTACAGATACCACATAGGGAAAAAAATCATATGTAAGGCCTCAACACTCCAAAACACATACATTGACCAAAACCACAATCACAAATTGATTATAAAGCTGCTTGCAAATGTGTGTGTTGTGTTTGAGAGAGAGAGAGAGAGAGAGAGAGAGAGAGAGAGAGAGAGAGAGAGAGAGAGAGAGAGAGAGAGAGAGAGAGAGAGAGAGAGAGAGAGAGAAGGTGGACTAGTAATGTTCAGCATACCCTGTTGCATGCAATGTTTCTGTAAGTTATTTATATAGTTTGGTGCTCTGTAGTTGCCAAAAACATTCTCAACAACATCCTTAAATGCCTTCCATGCTATTTTCTCTGTCCCCACTAGGAGATCTAACTCCCAATTATTGATGACCTGTCTGATTTGTGGACCAACAAAAATGCCTTCCTTGATCTTGGCATCAGTTATTCTTGGAAACATCTGTCTCAAATAGTGAAATCCATCACCTTCTCTGTTTATTGCTTTTGCAAAATTTTTCATCAATCCGAGTTTTATATGAAGAGAAGGCAGAAATATCTTTGTTGGGTCGACAAGTGGTTTAGGCGCCACACTTTTCTTCCCTGGAACAAAATGCTTACGGCCAATTCTTTTTAATGTAATGTGACTCTAGCACAGCTATCCCATTCACAAAGGAAACAACAGTACTTTGTATATCTGAGCTGCATTCAAGTCAAGTCAATTGTATTTGTATAGCCCAATATCACAAATTACAAATTTGCTTCAGTGGGCTTAACAGCAACACAGCATCCTGTCTTTAGATCCTCTCATCGGATAAGGAACAACTCCCTAAAAAAAAAACTTTAACAGGGAGAAAAAATAGGAAGAAACCTCAGGGAGAGCAAAAGAGGAGGGATCTCTCCCAAGATGGACAACGTGCAATGGATGTTGTGTTTACACAATTTACAGAATACAACATTGAAAAAGGATAAACGGAATTATAATGGACTTATAAAATTTATGAAGAATATGATGCACAGGATGCCAAGCAGTGTCCAGACAGCACTGGAACAATCCAGGACCCAAGCCATTGGACCAGCATCATCATGTAAAAAAAAATTATATGTCATTCCTAGTAGCAGTGCCAATACTTTTAGAACACCACAGATGTTCCAGTCGTAATTGTTGTACTGTATGTGTTTCAACAACAGTTCCATGTTATTGTAGGTTTCTTTCATTTGTACTGCATAGCCAATGGGTACTGAAGGGTGGACATTGCCATTGTGTAACAGGGCAGCTTTCAGGCTTAACTTTGACGAATCTATAAAAAGATGCCATTGTTGTGAGTCATGCACACAACCCAAAGCCATGAACAATCCATCAATGTCAGTGCAGAAACAGAAGTTGTCAACCTGCATAAGGAAGTTTGTCAAATGTTCTTGACGGTTCCGAAAGATAGAAATGTTTGTACCTGGTGACAGCAAACCCCATCATTGCAATCTTGAACCAAGTAGTCCTGCTTTAGCTTTTGACAAATCTAAGTCCCTGACCAGGTCATTTAATTATGGATGTGTTATCAGATGAGGATAACCAGGCATAAAAGGGTCAACATCTGGATCAGTGTCATTTTCCACATCAGGTTCATGCGTTTTGGCATCTTCCTCTGCCTCATCTAGGCTCCATGTTTCTGGTGGCTTTGGCACTGGCAAACCGTCATCATGTGGCACTGGTCTCATGACTGAAGGCAGATTGGGGTATTCAATAGATTTCTTATTTTTAGTAGAGAAGCCAGATACATTGGTCAGACAGAAGTAACGGTTCGTCACGTGCTCTTTCTATTCTCGCCATATCATTGGGATTGCAAATGGCATTGACTTCCAAGTACCTCTGAGCCAAGCTGTCAGGTTGACTACACATGTTGCACAACGAATGTGAGTAGCCCAGTGTTTCTCTTGGTCACCAATTTTACATTCGAAGTAGAGCTCATAGGCTTTCTTAATAAATGCAGTCATGGTGCATCTTTGAGCCATAAGTGTATACTCATTTCTGCTGTATTAAATCTTCCTGAAGACAATAAATCCTATAGTTAGGTATAGTCACTATGCTATTGCCTGAAGAAAACGTGCATCAACATGTGACTACACAGCATCTGTAAATGTGAGCAGTTTTTATAGCCTGTCTACCAGCATCTAACCTGACTAAGCATGCCCAGACATGCTAAGACGATATTTGCATTGCACCTACACTGAGTGCATGCCCAGGCATGCTTGAACTGACCAAAACAGCTTGCTTTGTGGGTAATATACTAGTAGACTTAAAATATGATAGGAAATCACAAAAATAGGTTATATCTACAAAACGGTATGTGATAGGGACGTTTTAAGGTGATTTTCACGATCAGCAGTCCAAAATCCGTAAAATACACCCAAAAGTGTTCAGGAAGCAAAATCTTCATTGTCCAGTGAAGACAGTGTAAATGGTGGAATATTTCAGAAACTTTGGAGAGGAAAATAGTCAGATGTCAACAACAATTCCCGGATCTCTGCCAAGATGATTGTTGCTGAACTGGCCTCTCCTGGACTTGATGTTTCAAGGAAGACTGTTGTGAGGGCTCTTCATCGTGGTGAGCTTCGAGGTCATCGTCCAAGAAAAACTCCATTGTTCACACAGCAGCACATCAAAGCCAGACTGACGTTTGCCTGTGAACATTTGAAACATGGGCATGAGTTTTGGAAGGTTAAAAACCTTACTTTTAAAACAGCCTACAGCTAAATTCATAGTGTGTGTGTGTTTTATATATTTTGCTATTTTTATATATTCTGCTCCGTTGTTACTTTTAATTAATCAGTGTTTATGGTACTTTTATTTATTTTACTAACTCAGCTTTAAACTTGTTTGTACGTTTATAAAATTTGCCTGTACTTTTATTTATCTATTTATTTTGTTGGGGGGGGGGTTATTGATTTCATTGTTTTATTGTGTGAAGCACTTTGTGTTACATTTGTTTGTATGAAAAGTACTATACAAATAAAATCTGATTGATTGATTGATTGATTGATTGTTTGATTGATTGATGAGACTAAACTTGAGCTGTTTGGGCACATGGATGTTGCTTTTTTTTCGTGAAGGGAGAGGCCTTCAAGCCTAAAAACACAGTTGCCACAGTTAAACGTGGTGGTGGGAGCATAATGCTGTGGGGATGTTTTGCTGCTTCAGGCACAGGGAACTTTGTTTGGGTGCATGGGATCATGAAGAAAGAAGATCATGTTGACATTTTGAAGGATAATGTAAAGAAATCTGCTGCCAGTCTAGCTTTAGGTCACTGCTGGGTCTTCCAGTAAGGCAATGACCCGAAGCATACATCCAAGTTGGCCAAAACTTTTTGAAGGACACCAAAATCAAGGTCCTGGAGTGGCCCTCTCAGAGCCCAGATCTCAATCCTATTGGGAATCTGTGGCAGGAGCTCAAGGTTAATGTCCATGCTTTGAAACCACACAATTTGGATGAGCTGGAACAATTTGCCATGGAAGAATGGGCTAAGATCTCTCAAGAGACATGTGCTAACCTAGTTAGGAACTACCATAAGTGGTTGTTGTCAGTTGTGAGTCAGAAAGGTTACACTATTGACTATTAACAGAGGGCTAATAATTTTGGCCTTGTCATTTCTGTTTTTTCTTGTTTCAATTCAGGGCATCAGTAAACTATCTTAATCAAGCTGACTGGGGATTTTGTCTTTGTTCTTCTGGAAGCAATTAAGCTATAAACACTTTTGGTTATGGTCACTGCAATGGAAAAGTTTAGGGTTTTGTTTGATTTCATAAAGGGGGCTAATAATTTTGACCTTAATTGTGTGTGTGTGTGTGTGTGTGTGTGTGTGTGTGTGTGTGTGTGTGTGTGTGTGTGTGTGTGTGTGTGTGTGTGTGTTGTGTGTGTGTGATGCACAGGGCGTGTGTGATGCGTCAGTGCAGTAATACTGGGGTAGTAGTGCTTGTAGTTAGTGCATGCTGCATGCTGCTTCTGCTTGCTACTCTCTGCTCTCAGCTACTGCCGCCGCCTAGCCCTCTTTGTGGGGGTGAAAAGAGGAGCCGAGTGCGTAAGTCTCCCCTGCCGGTACATAGCCTCTCTACCGCCAAGACTCCTGCAGTGCCTCCTCGTGGCCACACACGGTAACTGGGTACCTTGCGGTCCCTGGCTAAACTGTAGGGGATCTCGGAGCTACAGTGGTCCCCAGAGGTCTAATGCGCAGGCCCATGTGAAGTGGATACGCCCTGGCATTGACCAACCACTGTCCCACTGCCTTGTGGGTAAGTGTAGGACGACAAAGGCTAGGGGAGCACACCCTGAGAGAAAAGCAACGTGCATGGCGGCGCACGATAGGCGGTCCTCTGACAGACTGGAGCTCCGGCAGCCTCCTGCAGCTGTGGAAGAGTGCTGGTCGTCTTGGGCCCCCCTTGCCACCAGATCCCACCCTCTCACAGTGAAGAAGTGCTGCTGGGACATGCGCACCCCCAGCGGCACTGTAAATAATCTCTTTGCGCAGGTATCCACCTCTGCCTCGGTGAGACCAGCAACCGGAATATGGATCAAAGTCTGGCGGCGATGGGGTGTCTGGTGACGGGAGCAGGTATGAATGCACTGGAAGCTCCTAATCAGACCCCTGCACGCCAGCGGCACAGGGCTATTCATGGTCGCCAGCAGCTGGGCTTGAGTGGCAGCTGCTCTCGGCAGACCCCTGTGTGTCTGAGCAGCCCTATTTAGGAGCCACACTGCTCACCCCAACTGGGGAGGGGCCTAGAAAAGGTGGCCTAAACATTGCCCACTCAAAACATCCTGGATAGGCTACCGCACCTATCGGGACATTCCACTCTGCGGTCGAAATAAAAAAAAGAAAATAATTCCCTTTAAACTGGCAACATGGAACATAAGAACTCTGCTGGACGTTAATGCCAAAAGACCTCAGCGAAGGACTGCACTAATTGCAGCGGAACTCAATCGCTACAATATTGACATTGCTGCACTCAGTGAAACCAGGTTCCTGGATGAAGGCTCCCTGAAGGAGGACACCTACACCTTCTTCTGGAAGGGATACCCTGCAGGAGGACAACATCGGCATGGTGTGGGATTTGCAATAAAAAACAGCCTCCTACCAAGACTCACTGAAACACCGATTGGCATAAGTGAAAGACTCATGTCGCTCAGGATCCCTCTGGCCAAGAAACGTTATGCCACCCTTCTAGGTGCCTATGCACCAACACTGCCATCAGAGGATGACGTAAAGGACCGCTTCTATCAGTCACTAGATGAGGCTCTCCGTCATATACCCAAGGAGGACAAGATCTTTTTGCTGGGCGATTTCAATGCCAGAGTGGGGAAAGACAACAAGGTGTGGAGTGGTGTCATTGGTGGGCATGGCATTGGGAAAGTCAATGCAAATGGACTGCGCCTCCTAAGCCTCTGTGCTGAGCATGGCTTGACCAGCACAAACACCCTCTTCCAATTAAAAAACAAGCACAAAACATCCTGGATGCACCCACGCTCCAAACATTGGCACCTATTGGACTACATCATTGTGAGACGTGCTGATACAAAAGACGTCTTACTCACTCGTGCAATGAGAGGTGCTGGACAGATCACCGGCTCATCATGACCAGGCTCCAGGTGGAGGTACGCCCTGCTGTTCGTCTCCAAAGGTCAGGAAAGAAGAGGCTTGACTGTACCCGGCTAGAAAAGGCTGAGGTCCAGAACAATCTCCGCCTCTCTCTGGCTGAAAACCTGGAAGACATTGAGCTTCTCTTGAGCACGGATGATTCCATTGACAGGAAATGGTCTTCCGTGAGCTCCAGACTCTACAAGGCAGCATCCCAATCCATCGGTTACAAGAGCAGAAAACACCAGGACTGGTTCAATGACAACACAGGCACAATAACTTCCATACTCAAAGGCATGCATAAAGCACACAGTGCTGTCCTCAACAATCCCACATCAGCTACACTCCGGCAACAATGGCAAGCATCCAGGAGAGAGGTGCAGTCAAAATTGCGTGCCCTGCAGAATGAGTGGTGGATATCGAAGGCAAATGAAATACAATCCCATGCCGATAGAAATGATATGCACAACTTTTATGATGCAGTGAAAACCATCTACGGCCCAAGAAACTGCTCTGTCTCCCCCCTGAAGTCTGATGATAGTACCACCCTCATAAAAGACCAGAAATTCATCACAAAAAGATGGGCAGAACATTTTGAGACTCTTTTGAACCAGCCCTCCCCAACCGATCCCTCGATCTTGGATGAACTACCTGTCCGCCCCACCATCCAAGACCTTGACCTTCCACCAACCTTTGAAGAGGTTCATTGTGCAGTTAGGTCGCTGAAAAATAACAAGACCCCTGGCCCTGACAGTATCCCTGCAGAGATTTTTAAACAGGGAGGCTACCTCTGCACCCGTGCACTTTTCCTGTTCATCTCACACGTATGGAAGAACGAAACTGTCCCTCAGCAGTGGAGGGATGCTAACATCATCTCCATATATAAAGGCAAAGGAGACAAGTCCCTCTGTTGCAACAGCCGTGGCATTTCACTACTGGCTGTTGCTGGAAAAGTCCTGGCCAAACTCATGTTACACAGGCTGGTAAAACACATCTCAGAGGAGCTGTTGCCTGAGTCACAGTGTGGGTTTAGGAGGAATAGGAGTACTGTGGACATGGTGTTCACAGCACGGCAACTCCAAGAGAAGTGCAGGGAGCAACATCAGAACCTCTTCATAGCCTTCATCGACCTGTCAAAGGCTTTCGACACAGTCAACAGGGACATCCTATGGAACATCCTCCTGAAGTTTGGCTGTCCACGAAAGTTTGTCAACATCCTTCAAAGATTTCACGTGGGGATGATGGCACGTGTGACCATTGGAGGCCAGGAATCTGAGCCCTTCAGGGTGTGCACCGGGGTACGTCAGGGGTGCATCCTTGCTCCAGTTCTTTTTAACATCTTCCTCCTGTGTGTGACATTGCTGCTCCACAAGGAAATCAGGAAGGACAGTGGGGTTACTGTGGACTTCAGACTAGATGGAAACCTATTTAACATCCGTAGGCTCCAAGCGGTCACAAAAATGACATCGGAGCACATCATTGAGTTACAGTACGCAGATGACTGTGCAGTTGTGGCCCACACACCCGAGGCACTACAAGCTACCCTTGCAGCTGCTACAAGGGCGTATGGTAGGCTGGGGCTCTCTATAAATGTGACAAAGACCGAAGTAGTATGCCAGTGGGCATCTACTCCTCCATCTCATTCACCAACCTTCAACATCTCCGACAAACCACTTGCAACAGTGGAATCCTTCAAATACCTGGGCAGCTTTCTCTCTGACGACTGCAGCATCGACAGGGAGATGCAAAACCGGATTAAACAAGCGTCATCCTCTTTTGGCAGACTTAGGAGAAGGGTCTTTCAAAACAAAGACCTCAACCTCCACACCAAAATATCTGTCTACTTGGCAGTTGTCATCACGACTCTCCTCTACAGCTGTGAGGCGTGGACCCTGTACAGCCACCACCTCAGGATGCTTGAGGCCTTCCACATCAGATGCCTACAATGCATCCTGAGGATAACCTGGCGTGACCGAGTGCCCCATACTGAAATACTCCGCAAGACCAACTGCATCAGCATGGAGGCTACCGTCACCCAGCACCAACTTCGATGGCTCGGTCACGTCATCAGGATGCCAAAGGAGCGCTTACCGCGTAAAGTGCTGTATGGCCAGCTACATCTTGGCCGCCGCTTGGCAGGGGGCCAGAAGAAACGGTACAAAGACCAGCTGAAGACCATCATAAAGAAGTGCGGCCTGAACCCGAGCCAGCTGGAAGACACTGCCGCCCAACGCTCCATCTGGCGGCAGCTCTGTCAACAAGGGGTGCAAAACCTCGAGAAGGACCGCGGTGATCGACGGACCAGAAGACGTCTGAAGAGACATGAAGCCAGTACCACACCTACACCCCCAGTCAGTGATTTCACCTGTTCTGTCTGTGGCAGACATTGTGGATCGCGGATTGGGCTTTACAGCCATAAGAAGATTCACAAGTGACAGAGGCAGGATTGTCATCATCGGACACGACGGACAACCTAAAGCAAGTGTGTGTGTGTGTACAAAGACCCACTGAAGACCATCATAAAAAAGTGCGGCCTGAACCCGAGCCAGCTGGAAGACACTGCCGCCCAACGCTCCATCTGGCGGCAGCTCTGTCAACAAGGGGTGCAAAAGCTCAAGAAGGACCGTGGTGATCAACGGACCAGGATACGTCTGAAGAGACATGAAGCCAGTACCACACCTACACCCCCTGTCAGTGATTTCACCTGTTCTGTCTGTGGCAGACATTGTGGATTGGGCTTTACAGCCTTAAGAAGACTCACAATTGACAGAGGCAGGATTGTCATCATCGGACACGACGGACAACCTAAAGCAAAGTAAAGCAAGTGTGTGTGTGTGTGTGTGTGTGTGTGTGTGTGTGTGTGTGTATATATATGTATAGGAGGTGGCAAGTATTGGGCCAGATGTCCTACTTGCCAAAAGGAATGCGAAGCAGTGCGGTGGCCTCTCGTTTCCTGGTGTAGTGATCGCCACGGGTCCATCACTTAGCTTGCTAGGTAGGACCTTGCATATGGTTTCCTGTTACATATGCTAGCATATGGCTGCTCCTACACAACTGTTACCGCAGCAGCACCTTCTCGTGGTACCTCCTGTTTTTCACAAAGCCTGCTGCGGGGGCGACCAGGTTCCCGGCGGTATAACCGGGTGGGTCGATTGGACTCATTAGCCTTGCTTGGCAGCCAATCTAGGAGGACAACTCTGATTTCAAACCTGGGCAGATGAAGCTCGCTGGCCTTGTCAGGCAATTCATCTAGGAGAAGGAAAACTCTGATTTAAAACCTCCACTGCCTTGCGGGTGTACTGATCTATGGGAAAGGCTTCAGGAAGAAACCCGGAGGAAAAATCTGCATCCGTCTCCATTGCCAGTCATCTCGCTTAGTCTTGCCACTGGTAGTAGGTGGTCTCGGATGAGAGAGTAAGGTTGATGATGCGAAACACTTCCCCACTTTAAACAAAATCATTGCACAAGTCATCAGTCATCCATCCATCACTCCATTTTTATTCTCAAAGTCCTGTGGCGATAGGGGCGTGACGAAGAGACAGGTGTGGGTACACTGGAAGTCGTAGCCACAAACCTGCACACAGGCAGCTTAGACCATATGGTCGTTCTTCACTGAAAGGAGCAGAAGTGGAGTCTGGCAGCCCTCTGAGCGACTGAGCAGCCCTCTTTAGGACCGCACTGCTCACCTCCCTGGCATGAGGAAGTCTAGAAAAGGTGACCTATAAATCGCCTGTTCCACGTCACCCAATCCGGCAAACCGCGATCAGAGGGGGCCCTATTTTTGCGGTTGAAACAACAGAAAAAAGACGAAAACAACTCTTTTGAAAATTGCCACATGGAACATTTGCACTCTTCGTGACAAGGAAAATGCAGAAAGACCCAAGAGACGCACAGCACTTATTGCAAATTAATTAAACAGGTACAACATTGACATTGCCACCTTGAGTGAGACCAGGCTGGCAGGACAGGATGAAATTCGCGAAAGAAGCGCAGACTACTGTTTGTAAACATTACTACGTTTCTTTCAATGAGATCATTACTGAGAAATTGATTTAAAATGAAACGCCTCACAGTTGTTGCGCTGTCGGTGGTACAAATCGTAAAGATGGCAAAAACAAGCAGCTGCATTTTTATCGCATGCCGAAAGGGAAAACTTCAATCAAAAAACAAAGAAGACAGGCGTGGATTCATGCGATCCGTCGGGAGGACTGGAAGACGTGGTCAGAAGAGTAAATATCAAACGCAAAGATTTGCGGAGAACATTTCATATCTGGTATGTATTCGTTTCTTACACAATTAAGTATTGTGATTGAACAGCTCTAAATGTGATACTGTCCTAGTAGAACAACTGTCAAACTAAAGTTTGAGTTCTTAATACCTAGCCTTCCTTAAGTTTGACGATTCCATCAGCTTTCTTATGTCATGATGTTTGAGGTCATAATTTGACTCCAGCCTCGATCTCATAACCGTACAAACAATTCAACTTTCTACTGGAGACCTATGACAAAGGTAGAAATAAACAACATCTTTGTTCAACTTGATTTAAAAGTTTTCTTCATTTTTCAGGGGAGAGCTCAGATGATCCAGAGCACCCAGACTGTATTCCAAGTGTTTAACTGCACAGAACAAAGCTATAGTTGACAGGAAGATAAAAAAGCAGGCACGATACCAAGTTATACACGCAAAAAGAGAGAGGTCTTTGCAAGCTTCAAACCAAAATGACAATGAACCTGACAGTCCCTTCAGTGATGTCACATTTTCTGAGGTCACTGAAGAGGACATGCCATGCAATGGTATTGGTGTACAGTGTGGTAGTGACTTAAGTGAGGAAATTACACATTTGAAGAATGAGATATCTCAACTTGATGCAGAATTGATGGGGAGAAATAGGGAAATTTATAAACTGAGGGAGGAGAATGCCAAACTGAAAGACAAGATGTTTGGGGTCCCAATCAAATGCAGTGAAATTCTTCACTGGATTAGCAAATCTGCCAGTTTCTTTGGGTGGTAAACCAAGTAACAGGCATAAAGAAGTGCCAAAATACATTATCAGCTGAGCACCATGTGCTCATAGTTTTCATGAAACTGAGACTTGGCTTACTAACAATGACATTGCCTAACGCTATGATTTGACAACGCCTATGATGTCCAAAATTTATCGTTCCTGGTTACCAGGAATAGCCTCAGCCCTGCAGAATCTCATTATCTGGCCTAGTAGGGCTGAAATTCTCCTGAATTTACCTAATGCATTTAAAAGAAAATACAGAGACTGTGTTTGCATTATTGACTGTATAGAAGTCTTCATTGAGTGACCAAGAAGTCTGACTGCTAGGGCACAGACTTGGTCAAATTATAAGCAAAATAATACATCCAAATATTTGATAGGAATAAGCCCTGCTGGTGTTGTCATGTTTCTATCATCTGGCTGGGGTGGTTGTATTTCTGACAAACAAATACCTATGGAGTTTGGATTTTTAGAAAATATTTACCCAGGGAACTGTATTTTAGCAGATAGAGGTTTTCTGGTGGAAGATGAACTTGCCAAAAAGGGTGCTTATCTAAAGATCCATAAATTCACAAAAGGAAAAAGTCAACTACCAGCCAAAGATGTGGATGAATCACGACGTCTTTCAAATGTGAGGCTACATGTAGAGAGCTATAGGTCAACTGAAGAAGTTTCGACTCATTCAAAATATTTTGCCGATAACGCAAGTTGACTATAGTTGACATAGTGACATACACTCACCGGTCACTTTATTAGGCACACCTGTCCAACTGCTCGTTAATGCAAATTTCTAATCAGCCAATCACATGGCAGCAACTCAATGCATTTAGGCATGTAGACATGGTCAAGACGATCTGCTGCAGTTCAAACCGAGCATCAGAATGGGGAAGTAAGGTGATTTAAGTGACTTTGAACGTGGCATGGTTGTTGGTGCCAGACGGGCTGGTCTGAGTATTTCAGAAACTGCTGATCTACTGGGATTTTCACGCACAACCATCTCTAGGGTTTACAGAGAATGGTCCGAAAAAGAGAAAATATCCAGTGAGCGGCAGTTCTGTGGGCGAAAATGCCTTGTTGATGCCAGAGGTCAGAGGAGAATGGCCAGACTGGTTCGAGCTGATAGAAAGGCAACAGTAACTCAAATAACCACTCATTACAACCGAGGTATGCAGAAGAGCATCTCTGAACGCACAACACGTCGAACCTTGAGGCAGATGGGCTACAGCAGCAGAAGACCACACCGGGTGCCACTCCTGTCAGCTAAGAACAGGAAACTGAGGCTACAATTCGCACAGGCTCACCAAAATTGGACAATAGAAGATTGGAAAAACGTTGCCTGGTCTGATGAGTCTCGATTTCTGCTGCGACATTCGGATGGTAGGGTCAGAATTTGGCGTCAACAACATGAAAGCATGGATCCATCCTGCCTTGTATCAACGGTTCAGGCTGGTGGTGGTGGTGTAATGGTGTGGGGGATATTTTCTTGGCACACATTGGGCCCCTTAGTACCAGTTGAGCATCGTGTCAACGCCACAGCCTACCCGAGTATTGTTGCTGACCATGTCCATCCCTTTATGACCACAGTGTTCCCATCTTCTGATGGCTACTTCCAGCAGGATAACGCGCCATGTCATAAAGCTCGAATCATCTCAGACTGGTTTCTTGAACATGACAATGAGTTCACTGTACTCAAATGGCCTCCACAGTCACCAGATCTCAATCCAATAGAGCACCTTTGGGATGTGGTGGACTGGGAGATTCACATCATGGATGTGCAGCCGACAAATCTGCAGCAACTGCGTGATGCTATCATGTCAATATGGACCAAACTCTCTGAGGAATGTTTCCAGTACCTTGTTGAATCTATGCCACGAAGGATTAAGGCAGTTCTGAAGGCAAAAGGGGGTCCAACCCGGTACTAGCAAGGTGTACCTAATAAAGTGGCCAGTGAGTGTATATAGTTATATATAGGTGGGGAGACACTCCCAGGGTGTCCTCCCATCTGCCGCCCAATGGCTGCTGGGATAGGCTCCAGCATCTCCGCAGCCCTGAGCAGGATAAGCGGTTTGGATAATGGATGGTATTTATATATATACACACACATAGCTTTTTTCCCCCGGAAGCCATCAATGGTGTAGATAAAAGTGCTCAACAAATGAGGAGCAGAATATTAAGATGGATATAGGAAAAAAAAACTTTGATGCATTTCAGTACAAGCTTGTTTCGTGCATTGCGCTCATCAGCTGCCAGTGTGATTGGACAACCAAGAAAAACACAGCCAATAAATATTACGGGGCGTGGCGCTGTGCAGCGTGATATTTAACTATCTTAATATCTTATATATATATATATATAGTGACATATATAGTTGACATAGTGACTTATGGCAGTAGGGTCGAAAACGCTCGTAAGGGGCTCTGGGATACAGTTGTCATTTTCTGTGTCACTGTCTGTTTCACTTCCTGTTTCATCATCAGACAAGATTCCACCAATGGATTTAACTGTGTTGCTTTCCTTCAAATCATCTTTAAACAATGATATATCTAAACTTGTAAATACTGCTGCATTCGGATAGATTTTATAAAGTTCTTTGAAGCTCTCAAGAGAAATTGGATGATCACCAGATGATGGATCAATACATGTATAACTCATGCGGTTTGGGGTGGGTATCTCTTTAGCAGACTTGGGGAGTGCATTTCTTTTTGCCGTTGAAAAGTCAATGCTGCTGATCGGT
Organism: Lampris incognitus; assembly: GCF_029633865.1. Classification (NCBI taxonomy): domain Eukaryota; kingdom Metazoa; phylum Chordata; class Actinopteri; order Lampriformes; family Lampridae; genus Lampris; species Lampris incognitus. The sequence goes on along the minus strand of NC_079217.1, from coordinate 16,685,137 downwards.
GCTGGCTAAACACACTTTCTTGAGGCTTTCCAAGAGCAAAGCTGGTGCATGCAGTTGGGTCATTAAGTTTAAAATGAACAGCTGCTTCTAACTTGAAAAGAAGGGCTACATGGCTACATGACAAGCCTAGGCCAGCCATACAAATACAGTTTCCTGTCGGGACCCATCCATATTCCTTGTTTAAACACACTCATGCATAATAAAGTGTAGTCTTCTGACCTTGATGTTGGCTTGGGAGTACCTAAAATGACAATATTATATGTCAGTCTATGAAGGCTTTGCAAAGTTTATGGAAAACTATACCTCTGTTGGGACATTACTGAAATAATACCGACTAATAAAGTACAAGAACAGGTGAGAATATGCTGCGGATTTCTTACACTAGTTTCTTAAATAATTATTTCCCTGAACTCAAGTTTCTTCTCTGCATTTGGTTTCCCAGTACTTAATTTTTGGGGTCTGAGTTTTGTTCCTTACAAATAATTTCTTTTTAAAGACCAATCCCAATATGATTTATTTTGTTTGGCCTAAGATACTCTAAGGACGATTGGTGATATTTTTCTATACTTTATGTAAACTTACAATGTGGCCTAAAAGGATGGATTAAACTACGAGGGCTTACCTTTGATTTGATGAAGTAAACCTTGTTTTCCTTTGATAACGGATAGTGAAAGCAGTCTTGGACATGTCCACCAACAAAGTAATCGTATGCTTCTAAAGACTTGTATGCCTTCATTGATTCTTTCATAAATATACTTGGTGTGTCTATGAGGTATTCAGTCACATCCCTCCAGCCGATGTTTGGCAACTTCGTGATATCGCTTGTCCACTGAGCTTCAGCAAGCATAAACGGATCGGGAAAATTTTCTCCAGTGCTTAGCGTAAGTTTCGACTCATAAAGCTTTGTCTTTCCTGCTTAGACCTTCAACATATTCTGAGATTTCCATTTTCTCAAATTTCTAACTTTTCTCTGTTCAATTTTAAGTTTTATACACTTTCATCTGTGAGTTTCATAGGTACGCAGTTTCTCTGCCATGTTTTGCCACATGTTCTGCACGCGCATCTTGTTTACAACGCAGCTTTTATGTCACGCATTAAGGGGTCTTATCGAAAAGGCCCTGCCACCAGCTGACTTCTTTTTAAATTTGGGTACACACAGGAGCCCTGTATTTTGAGAGTGAATAGCTCAAAATGGAATGCACTGTTTAAGGAGATCAGACAGGTAAGATGGGGCAAGCCCATTTTGGATTTTACAAGTCAGCAGAAGCACCTTAAGTCTGGTCTAATGTGTCTGAAATTCAGATTTGACCAGAAATGTAAAGTGCTTTGAGTGGCAGTTGCAGCTAGAAAAGCGCTATATAAAATGCAACTTGATTGACTGATTGATTGATTGATTGATTGACTGACTGATTGATTGATGGATAGGGAGCCAATGAAGGGAGGCAAGAATTGGTTTAATATGGTCAAATTTTCTAGTTTTAGTTAGAATTCGGTGGCACGGTGGCACAGAGGTTAGCGCAGTCGCCTAACAGCCAGAAGGTTCTGGGTTCGAGCCCCAGGGTAGTCCAACCTTGGGGGCCATCCCGGGTCATCCTCTGTGTGGAATTTGCATGTTCTCCCTGTGTCTGAATGGGTTTCCTCCGGATGCTCCGGTTTCCTCCCACAGTCCAAAGACATGTAGGTCAGGTGAATCAGCCATACTAAATTGCCCCTAGGTATGAGTGTGTGTGTGTGTATGTCGGCCCTGTTTGATGGCCTGGTGGCCTGTCCAGGGTGTCTCCCCGCCTGCCGCCCAATGACTGCTGGGATAGGCTTCAGCAGCCCTGTGACCCTGAGAGCAGGATAAACGGTTCAGATAATGGATGGATGGATGGATAGTCAGGATTCTAGCTGCAGCATTCTGAAGACTTTTGGTACTAGCATGTGGCAGACCTGAAAACAGAACATTACAATAATCAAGTCTGGATTAAACAAATGCATGTATTAGAGTCAGCGATGGACAAGAAAGACCGAATTTTAGCTATTGCTGTCTGTGTCTAGCGGGGCCAATGACCAGCATCTTGGTTTTATTATGTCAACATAAATCAGCTGACAGGAAGCTCTGACAACATCTCTGAAGACTGCAGGCTTGGCAGTCGAAACATCCATCCATCCATCCATTATCCGAACCGCTTATCCCTCTCTCAGGGTTGCAGGGATGCTGGAGCCTATCCCAGTAGTCATTGGACGGCAGGCGGGGAGCATGTCAAGTAAAAAACACCGGTCTTTAAATAAAAATTAGGTAAAAAGTCAGACAGAATTAACCTCTTCATTGTATTGTTTACATGTTCTTTTCACTGTGAATTTTAGTGCCCGCACTGTAAGTAAGATGAGGTTAATCTGCACCTGTGTGCTGGAGACAAGGGATTCTGCCTTATTAATGATGGGGATGATGCTGCACTGGACAGGAGCCATACTTACTACTTCCAAGTCCAGGCACAACTTGACATTGTGGATGCAGAGTATTGTGACTGTGGTTTGGAACTATAATTACATTTTTGTTGCAAGAATTTTGCCTGACATGGAATTTTGGGATGATGTGTGCCAATGTTGAGAATGTTACATGTAAGTAACTTGTGGAGATGTAATATGACAAAAGGACACTAGCTCACATCAGCTCAGGCATAAGATCCAGTCATATTTTGCAAATAAAAAACAAATGACTAGCATCAATGTACCTTATTTAGGCAATCAGATGTTTATTGAGATTAAATAATACAACAAATGCCTTAATGGTTTCTTAGCTACAAAAACTTAAACTGTTTACAATTATAAATCTCCCAAATTATAGAAAGTTCTTAAAGCTTGCTTACTTTACTTTATTTTTTTGTTTGTTTTTTTATTTTTGTTTTTACTTTTAATTTATCTTGTAAGTTTTAAAAAAATTAAACTTCTGCATTGCTATAAATATTGTAATATATACTACTGTGAAAAATAAAGAATTAAAAAAAATTATAAATTGGATTCAATTTCATGAAAGTCCAAACTTCTCAGACCTATGGCTAATTTCAATCAAAGGTACTGTGAAGTATGTGATGATGATCAGAGGAAGATTTAGTCGTTCACAAAAGTTCAAGTTCATCCATTATCCAAACCGCTTATCCTTACTCAGGGTCGCGGGGATGCTGGAGCCTATCCCAGAAGTCATTGGGAAGCAGGCAGAGAGACACCCTGGACAGGCCGGCAGACCATCACAGGGCCGGCGCGTGCGCGCGCACACACACACACACACACACACACACATTCACACCTAGGGACAATTTTAGTATGGCCAGTTCACCTGACCTACATGTCTAGACTGTGGGAAGAAACCGGAGCACCGGGAGGAAACCTACGCAGACATGGGGAGAACATGCAAACTCCACACAGAGGACGACCCGTGATGACCCCCAAGGTTGGACTACCCCAGGGGTCAAACCCAGGGACCTTCTCGCTATGAGGCAACCGCGCTAACCACTGTGCCACCATGCCGCCAAGGTTCAAGTTACTATCTGGTGCAATTTATTTGCAGATTCCCATTTTTTACACCCTTATTTAACCAGGTGAGTTCACGGAGAAATTAGTTATCTACATTGTGTAAGCCTAATTTAAAGTTAACATATAAACCTCAATTCCAATGAAGTTGGGACGTTGTGTAAAACGTAAACAAAAACAGAATACAATGATTTGCAAATCCTTTTCAACCTACATTCAATTGAATACACTACAAAGACAAGATATTTAATTTAAAACTTTATTGTTTTTTTGCAAATATTCACTCATTTTGAATTTGATGCCTGCAACACATTCCAAAAAGCTGGGACAGGGGCATCTGTGTTACATCAACTTTCCTTTTAACAACACTCAATAAGCGTTTGGGAACTGAGGACACTACTTGTTGAAGCTTTGTAGGTGGAATTCTTTCCCATTCTTGCTTGATGTATGACTTCAGTTGCTCAACAGTCCGGAGTCTCCGTTGTCGTATTTTGCGCTTCATAGTGCGCCACACATTTTCAATGGGAGACAGGTCTGGACTGCAGGTAGGCCAGTCTAGTACCTGCACTCTTTTACTACGAAGCCATGCTGTTGTAACATGTGCAGAATGGGGCTTGGCATTGTCTTGCTGAAATAAGCAGGGACATCCCTGAAAAAGACATCGCTTGGATGGCAGCATATGTTGCTCCAAAACCTGTATGTACCTTTCAGCATTAATGGTGCCTTCACAGATGTGCAAGCTACCCATGCCATGGGCACTAACACACCCCCATACTATCACAGATGCTGGCTTTTGAACTTTGCGCTGATAACAATCTGAATCGTCCTTTTCCTCTTTAGGGCGGAGGACACGATGTCCATGATTTCCAAAAACAATTTGAAATGTGGACTCATCAGACCACAGCACACTTTTCCACTTTGCGTCAGTCCATCTCAGATGAGCTCGGGCCCAGAGAAGCCGGCGGCATTTCTGGGTGTTGTTGATATATGGCTTTCGCTTTGCATGGTAGAGCTTTAACTTGCACTTGTAGATGTAGCGATGAACTGTGTTAACTGACGATGGTTTTCCAGTGTTCCTGAGCCCACATGGTAATATCCTTTACAGAATGATGTCGGTTTTTAATGCAGTGCCACCTGAGGGATTGAAGGTCACGGGGATTCAGTGTTGGTTTTCGGCCTTGCTGCTTACGTGCAGAGATTTCTCCGGATTCTCTGAATCTTTTGATGATATTATGGACTGTAGATGATGAAATCCCTAAATTCCTTGCAATTATACGTTGAGAAACGTTGTTCTTAAACTGTTGGGACTATTTGCTCACACAGTTGTTCAAAAGTGGTGAACCTCGCCCCATCCTTGCTTCTGAACAACTGAGCCTTTCGGGGATGCTCCTTTTATACCCAATTATGACACTCACCTGTTTCCAATTAACCTGTTCACCTGTGGAATGTTCCAAACAGGTGTTTTTTGAGCATTCCTCAACTTTCCCAGTCTTTTGTTGCCCCTGTCCCAGCTTTTTTGGAATGTGTTGCAGACATCAAATTCAATATGAGTGAATGTTTGCAAAAAAACAATAAAGTTTATCAGTTTGAACATTAAATATCTTGTCTTTGTAGTGTATTCAATAGAATATCGGTCAAAAAGGATTCGTAAATCATTGCATTCTGTTTTTATTCATGTTTTACACAACGTCCCAACTTCAGTGGAATTGGGGTTTGTACATTATTTGTTGTCAGAATCATGCCTGCCTTATCCAACTATTATGCAACATCTCACTGATGTGCTCTGGCTCTGGGTTCTCAGCTGACTCATGGAGATCCAACAAGGCCTCTGCACCTTCTGGGTTATAAAAAAGATTTGTAAACCATATATTCACAGTATCAACTACAAGTTGAGGATGGAGCAGCTGTACATTGGTAACGTTTATACATTTTAAAGTGTACTACCACAAAACTACTGGTTTTTTTTCGCCAAATAAACCTCAAAGATGTAGGTATTGACTAGACAAATGAAGACACATAAATGAGGCCTTACTTAGATGAAAATAAATGGCTCTCAAAGGTAAAACACTTACTTAGCATACAGTTTTTCTCATTTATGCTGTGTGAATCTGAAGTAAAAGAATACATATCAAAATAAGCAACTTCAGTGACCATAGAACTCATAAACAGAGTTTGGAACACTTTTGTTTTACCTGAAAGATATTTTTTGTAGAAGTGCACCATTGTGGTATTTGTGAATAGTGTGATTTATTTTGCTGGCAAAGACAGTGATCAGAAACCAGTGTGGCTGTATCCTGCTTCCTGCAAGTACTGCTCAATGTTAACTGTCCTGGACACCTTGAGGACTTGGTCACACTTTTCTCTCTTGAGAGGGTTTAGAGTATCTGAGGAAGAGACAAAATAGTCTGAGCTTTACAGCACATTTGCTAAAGAGGGAAACGGCATCTGCTTCAGATTTGGTTGTGCGTTATCTGCTGCATGCAGTCGATACAATGTTTTGAAAGAGTCGGAAGTTGTTTTTTCCCCCCCAAATTTTTCCCTCAGTGATGAAACTGCATAAGTTAATTAACTGAGATTTCTGCAAATGGAGCATCACATGCAGAGAAACGTAGTAGGTAGGAATGGGGGATATGGATAAAATCCTCAGTCAAGGCTTATGTACTTTTACATTGCGATATATATATATATGGTACATTTTCTGAAAAAACAAACAATAGAAAAACTGTTTATGAATAATAAAACATTTCCATCCATTATCTGAACTGCTTATCCTGCTCTCAGGGTTGTGGGGATGCTGGAGTCTATCCCAGCAGTCATTGGGCGGCAGGTGGGGAGACACATTAGACAGGCCACCAGGCCATCACAGGACCCACACACACACACATTCATACCTAGCGACAATTTAGTATGGCCAATTCACCTGACTTACATGTCTTTGGACTGTGGGAGGCAACCGGACCCTGCAGAGGAAACCCAAGCAGACACGGGGAGAACATGCAAACTCGATACAAAGGATGACCTGCGATGACCTACCAAGGTTGGACTACCCTGGGGCTTGAACCCAGGACCTTCTTGCTGTGAGGCGACCGCGCTAACCACTGTGCCACCATGCCACCAATAAAACATTTAAAAATAATAATAATAACAATAATAATGTTTTATTTATAGAGCGCTTTTCAAGATACACAAAGATGCTTTACCTAAGTAAAAATAAACATGAAAGCAACACACCAAAAACATATAAAACACAACATTAATCACATAAAAATGTAAAAACCCACAAAAAAGCATAAAAGCATATGGTTTGACAGTCGGACCAAGGCAGTTTCAGTCAGACAGCGAAAATTCATTGTTTAGTCGCACCAGTGCTACCTTTGAGGAGGGTTACTCGCGCCTTGAGAGGAGGTGGTCACGGGATGTCTGGAGTCGGCCTTGAGCCTCATCCTCACTGAGAATTCGGCACTGAGGATCAGATAGTTTCAGAGGGGATGAATTTGGTTTCCTGTCGTTGCATTTGGTTTCAGGTTGTTGGAATTTGGTTCCAAACTAATAAATTCAGTTTCAAATTATGCTATTCAGATTTTGGGAATGACATTTTCTTCAATGATGCCAGTTTTTTATGCTTCCCAGACACACTTTCGCACGCGTGGACTCACGTGTGCCCTGCTGAGGTGTCCTTGAGTAACACATTATATCCCCTTCCAGCTCCAAGGGCAATGTTTTTATAGTTAATCTTGCACTTTGGTGTAGGGGAAAAATCTCCTAAAGGGAAATTTCACCAGTGGATTTGTGTATGTGCAATCAGTACTGATGAGAAATGTAGTTGACTGAAGCAATAAAGTCCTCACTGTGTACTATATTGACAGAGAAATTGGTGTTCTCCTGCACAGAGCTTACATGTATCACAATGCATTGTGTTCAAGCCTCTGTTTCATCATTCATAAAATCCTCTGTGCTAGCGTCGTGGGACATCGTTCTCACCACCGGAACATAGTTTAGCCAAGAGAACGAGGGTATGTTTTTGAAAAGCATGTTTAAAGTAGTCGCATGGTGGCCCAGTGGTTAGCGCTGTCACCTCACAGCAAGAAGGTCCTGTGTTCGAACCCCAGGATTGTCCAACCGTGGGAGTCATCCTCTGTGTGCCCTGTGATAGCTTGGCGACCTGTCCAGGGTGTCTCCCCGTCTGCTGCCCAATGACTGCTGGGATAGGCTCCAGCATCCCCGCAAACCTGACATCAGGATAAGCAGTTTGGATAATGGATGGATAATGTCCATTATCCATTATCCAAACCACTTGTCCTGCTCTCAGGGTTCCTCTCTTCCTAGTCCCTTCTACCAGGCCTTGCAGGATGTCCTTTGCAAGTGTCCTTTCCATTCAACAAACGTGCCCAAACCAGTTTAATTTCGTTTTTTTTTTACCACCATGGTGACCAATAGTTTCCTTAACTCTGTTCAGCACTTCAATGTTGGTGAGGTGCGCTGTGTATGGGATTTGCAGCATTCTTTTATATGCTCTAGGTTCAAAGGCTTGTATTTTTTTCTCCATAGCTTTTGTTAGGGTCCAGGATTCTCTTCTATAGAACAGTTGCTACTATGATGGTGCAGAGCAGTTGCATTTTTGACTTCATTCCAAGGTTTTCATCTTTCCAGACCGTGTTAAGCTTGGTCATTGCGCTTCTTGCAATGGCGATTCAGCTCCTAATTTCTTCTTTCGATCTTCCGTCTTCATTAATCACAGGTCCGAGATATTTGAAAGATGTGAATTCAAGTTTTTCACTGCCAACAATGATTTCCGTGTTCTGCTCTTTAATCTCTTCAATCCCCCTCCTCGGGTGATCTTTTGTTGTCATGATTTTGCTTTTGTTTTTTCCCTAAATTTATTTCTGATTTTCTCTCAATTTAGTGGCCAATCGCTCCCTATTTTAATTCAAACTCCCACCCTCATACTGCATGTGTTCACCAACTGCATCTCTCCGGCCGGCAGTCTCGAAGGAGATGCCTCCCCACTTTCGTGACAAGGCGAATCCAGGCCAAACCACTGCTTTTTCTGACACACCCAGAGACGCATTCATGTGACGAACACAAGCCGACTCTGCCCCCGTCCCAAAGACAGCATTGCCAATTATTGCTTCTTCATCGAGTCCGGCCACAGTCGGATCTGACGAGACCGAGCCGCGAACCCCAGTCCCCAGTGAGCAACTGCATCGACACAAAGCCAATGCTTAGCGCACTAAACCACCACAGTTTTTGCTTTTTTGAGTACTGATCAACATACCCATGTCCTTAGCCACTTTGTCCAGTCTTCTGGTTATTTCAGCTAATTCTTCCCTGTTGCTGGTGATTAGATCTATGTCATCTGCAAAGGTTGGTGATTTTTCTTCCGTCGGTTCAAAACCCTCCATAGCATTGGTGACAATCTCTTCAAGGAATACATTGAAGAGGCACAGTGACAGTAAACAACCTTGTCGCACTCTTACTGTTGTAGTGAACCAGTCGCTAAGTGTGCTGTCCACTAGCAGTGCACGTTTAAAATCTTTAAAAAGAGCTTTGATAACTTGAACAAGGTGTTTGTTGATGTTATGTTTTCTCACAATTTTTATAGAGCCTGCTGCCACACTCTGTCGAAGGCCTTCTTTAACTCAGTTAAAGTTGTTATGGACTTCTTGTTGATATTCTATAAATTTCTCACAAAGAACCCTCAATTTGAAGATTTGCTCGGTTGTGCTTCTTCCAGACCTGAAACCAGCTTGTTCTTCAGCAAGAATCTGCTCAACTTGTGGTGTGATTCTCCTGAGAATGATCCTGAGCATTACCTTGCTCGCATGGCTGATTAGATTAATGGTTCTATAGTTGTTGCATAATTTCAAGTTTCCTTTCTTTGGAAGTGGAATCAGTACCAAAGTAGTCCACTGCGTAGGCCATTTCTTCAGGCTATAAATTTTGTTGCAGATGCTAAGTAAGATGTCTATAACTTCGTCGCTGCCATTTTTGATTAGTTCCGCTGGTATATTGTCTGCTCCTGGTGCTTTGTCGTTTTTCAGATGTTTTATGGCTTCTTCAACTTCGCACCTTAAGATGTGATCTTCGTCTTCTGTGCCTTTGTTCTCATCGCTATCAGTTGGTTGTATACTTCCTGATTTTCATTGAGGTCACAATTGTGAAGTTCACTGCAGTATTCCGCCCACCTCTTTGCAATCGCTTTTTTGTCTAAGATCAGTTCTCCATTTGCGTCGTTAATAGCATATGGCTTTACATTTTGTTCTGTAGCTAATTTCTTCACTGTTTGGAAAGCCATTTTAGTGTTGTTGTGCCTCAGGTTGTTATCAATATTTCGACATTCTTGTTCAATCCATTCCTCCTTATGTTTTTTCATCACAGCTTTCACTTCTCTGTTACATTTTCTGTATTCCTCCTTGCATTCTTCAGAGCCTTGGCTTCGCGTCTTCTGTCGCATAGCTTCAATGTTCTATCTTGAATCCATTGATGTTTCTTGGACTTATTTTTACCTAGTATTTCTGACGCAGCTTTGTTCATTTCTTCCGAGAACTTTTCGGTCACTTCTTCAACATTGTCTAAGTTCCGGAGAGCAGCAAAACGTCTTCCAATTCTGGCTTGGAATTTGTCTCTAACGTTTGCATATTTTAGTTTTTCAAGGTCATGTTTGATTCTACCATTCTTTTCTCTTTTCTGTTTTTTCAGCTTTATGTTGACGGTCATCATCACCAAATTGTGGTCGTTACCTATATCAGCTCCAGGAAATGATCTAGTTTTATTTCTTACAATGCGTGATTGAAACCTTTTTGACATTAGTATGTAGTCTATTTGGCTGTGGTTTATGCCGCCCGGTGAGTACCATGTAGTTTTCAGCAAGTTCTTGTGAGGGTAGAGCATGTTTGCCAGAACCAGTTGTTGTTCACATGCAAACTCTCGTAGTCTGAGACCTCTCCTGTTAGTTTCTCCCACACCAAATTTCCCAATGTTTCCTCTCCAGTTTGTGTGTCTCAGGGCCTACATTGACATTCCAATCACCCTGCACAATAAAAAATATCTTTATTTGGTCTTTTCTTTATGCAATTTTCAAGTTCTTCGTAGAATTTTTCGATCTCCTCGTCAGTGTGATCTGTCATAGCTGCATAGACTTGAATCATAGTGATGTTGCAAGGTTGCGCTTTTAGTTGCAGAGTGATGATCCTGTCTTGAGATTGGTGAGCATTCTAGTACTGAATTGACTGTCTTTGTGCACCATAAATCCAACACCTTGGACATGTTTGAAACTGTTAACACTGTGCCAGACCTTATGACCTGTGTCAGTGACATTCTCTCCCATGTCTTTCCATCTCATCTCTGCGATGACAGATACATTCCAGTTGTACCTTTTCATTTCGTGGCAGAGTTCTTGTAATTTTCCAGATGTGTTCAATGTTCTTACATTCCAGGTCCCTGCGATGAACTCATATTTCTGTAGCTTTAGATTTGTAGTTTACCTTTTTTCTTCCTCAGTAACATATTTTTTGACTTCACCTCAAGGAAGGTTGGTGAAGGACACAGCCGTTGTTGACCCGGGCCTCGACTGATCCATTATGGTGATTGAGTTTGGTTGAGTCATCACTGTGTTTCAGTAGGGGGAGTACCTGGTGGTCCCTATCTCCTCTCCAGGTATGGATGGCCGTTGGTTCATGGAGGAACTCATCCACCCTTTGACATTCCTAATTCAATTTTTTCTTTTCATTTTCGTTTATATGGCACTGAGTGGCTATCTGGGTTGTTATGTATATCTTTTTTGTCATATATATTTTTTTGTTATTTTTTTCTTTCCCTTTTTGTAATGTATAGTAGCTGAATTAACTTAAGAGTAGGTGAGATGGGGTTGGAAAAATAAGTGTATACTTTCTCCTACTCCTTTTCGAACATGTAACAAATAATTTGACATATATGGAGATTTGTTCGCTGAGTTTGATGTGTGGATTTGTTGATCACTTCAGATTATTGGCAATGGATTATCTGTGTGTTATATTCTGCTTGTTTACATGTTTGAGATAAATCATCATTCATTCATATGTACATTCATGCAAACATCCCAAGATCTGAGTGGAAAGCATTGCTCTTGCAACTACATTTATAGCCTTTTTTCTTACTCGAACGTAGCTTAACCATGTCATGTGATATGCTACTTCAGTACACTTTAACAGCAAATATTACTGGGACCACTACAGAAAAATGCAGATGAACATTTAATATCCAGGATGTCCCATTATACACACTACCACTGACTATCCCTCTAACTAACTGGCCACAATCTCAGCCATAAACAAGGTTTTTATCTAGTCTTGTTTTTTATATTGTCTAACAGTTTAAAATTCGCTAATAATTATTTATGAATGGTATGTAACAGGCAACTGTTTGCTTAAGCCTTTCATAACAACTAGATTAAATAATTTTTCCATTTAACCGATGCTCAATTCCCTTGTGCTTATCCTGAGGATGATAATATTGGTTTGGGGGGAAAAAAAACAACACAAAACCTTTCATATTCTAAAACAGAAAATATTTTTAAATGTACTCACAAATATTTTTGAACACATTTCATTCCCTTTGCCCCATCCCGAATCACAGATGGGGCAGTCAAACATGAGACTAGAGGCCTTTGTCAGTTTGTGCATGAGAGAGTTAGACACCAGGTTCATGAGGTGCTTTGGATCTACAAATAAATTGGAAATAACTCTAATAATGTCCATTACCTTCATCTAAAAAGTAAAAAAAAAAAAGCCTAAGAGATCTCCAATGGCCCATTCTATCAACCCCATAATCTGCTATGACTCTAGCAACACAATTCAAAAGCAATACAAGCATTTAGAGAAAATAGAGCTTAATAATAATAGAGCTCACTTGGTCGTCTCAGGTAAGTGGTTTTTAAAGAAAAATGAACAGTTCGAACTGGTTCTGGATGTCAATTACATGTCTCCTTGTGCTTTCTCAAAACGCATATCCCCTGCTCAAGGAATACACAATGCGACACTGACGCATACAATCATAGTCTCTTTAACACACACGCAAGCATAGACAAGTTCAAAAAAAGACCATATGCCTCTAGCCTTGACTGTTTTGTTCTCCCCACAAATTGGTTTCCACACATTAATCTCTGGGATCAGTAACAGATGACTTTTCTCCATTTGTTTTCCTCTCTCTTTGACGGATTGCTGCATGTTTCTCCTGGAATGTCTGGTCCGCACATAATCCAGCACAGCCATCTTCCAACACACACACACGCAGGCCCAGGGAAGGTAGTCATTTCAGTGTACTCTTAATGATGGGTTGTAACTTTAACCGTTTTGTGAATACTTACACAAGGTCTCCAAAATAAAATATTTAAAACAAATGGCTCTCAAGATAGGCTTCGACATTTCCTTGACACCTTTCCTTACAAAATGTGAGCTTTTAGAGGATAAAAACTGACGTTAATCTCGAAAATCATATCTAAGCAACTGAAACAGATCAGTCAATAACTGAGGACAGCGACAGCAGTGGAAAATCCTTGTTGTGATTGTTGGCACTGTAAAGTTGTTAGACAACTAGGCCAGGATAATAGGAAATAGTTACTTTACGATGTACAATAATATCCCTCTACACACACACACACACACACATACTCTCTCTCTCTCGCCCTCTTTGCAGGCACAGGCAAATAACCTAAATCAAAACAAAATTATGGCCCCCACCCCATCATTGCCAGTCAGCACAGCATGCATGTTCTTTCACCAAGCATTTTACATAATGTAAGACAAAAATATTGTTGCCGTTGGGGAAAAAAAGTAATACCACATTAGGTAGCATTAGATAGAGGTAGATCACAGAGAATAATGTGGGTATTCATCAGCTGACAGCAGCAAATAACAAAATGACTAGTTCAGGTGATGTAATGTAATGGTAACCAGTGTCAATGCTGGCCAACCATCCCAACTGTCATTGTCACTAGCTTCTAATAACAACATGTCTGTATTACTCCCATAAATAAACCAGGGTCACGGGGATGCTGGAGCCTATCCCAGCAGTCATTGGGCGGCAGGCGGGGAGACACCCTGGACAGGCCGCCAGGCCATCACAGAGCTGACCAGAGGTACGAAAATGTATTGTCTCTCTTAAAGACAACTCCCCTGGATATGATGGATTGATAAGTGAATTTTATAAAGTCTTTGTTAAGACATTAGCCCCGTTTTTGGTTGCTGTGTTTGAAAAAGCCATAGTAAGAGAATAATTACCACCAACTCTTCAACAAAATCTTATTAAATTGATCCCTAAACCAAAAAAAAAAAAAAGCTAAATTAAGTGTTGAGAATTGGAGACCAATTAGCCTTTTAAATAACAATACCAAGTTATTTGCATTTGTCTTTGCTAAAAGATTAAAATTACGATTGGATGTTATTATTGACAAAGAACAATCTGGATTTATGCCAGGAAGAAATATATCTCATAACATACAATGAATATTGGACATGAATGATTATAATGAATATATATTGGCCAATAGTTTTATTTTATTTGTTGATTTTTACAAAGCATTTGATACAATAAGCCACCAATTTATGTTTAAAGTTCAGTGTTTAAAGTTCGTTGTTAAGTTTCAGTGCAAGGGGTGGTACTGTCATGCCTGGCCCCAACAACAGGCGGAGCAAGGGGGCGGTATGGAGAGAGTCTGTCCTGGTGCAGCACCACTATGCAACCCTTGCCGGGTATGTGCGCCCAGTAAACCACCTCAAAGAGCCGGCCCATGACCTCTCCAGGCCCCTGCCAGTGGCTGCAATGCTTGAGGGAAATCCCATTCTTGCAAACGGGACAATACACCCAAACCTTATCCCCTCGCAAATTTCTGCCCAAGGCACCAGGTGTCATAGAAGCTCTTCTGCCGTACCTCGGAGTTGGCCTTGATCCGGCGAGTGTGGTCGTGGACCACTTGCAGGTGATCCCTAAGTCTCCAGAGGTAGTCCATTTCTGCTCCCCTGGCAATCTCTGGCTCAGGCGGAGTCCCAAACACCATGTAGAGTGGCCAGGGTATGGTTGAACCACTCCACCAGCCCGTCACTTTGAGGATGGAGCGGTGTCGTCCTCATCTTCTTCACCCACAGTTGCTGGCAGACGTCACTGAAGACCTGGGACTCGAAGTTCCTCCCCTGGTTGCTGTGGAGCTCGGCGGGAACTCCGAAGTGGGCGAACATCTCTTCCACCAGCCTCCCTGCTGTCGTGGCGGCGCTCTGATCTGACAGCGCGTATGCCTCTGGCCACTTTGTGAAGTGGTCCAAGGACGTAGCGGTTGCCAGAGTCAGTGATGGGGAAGGGCCCAAGGATGTCCACCCCTACCCACTCCATTAGGGCCTCACCAAGTACTGCCGCAGTGAGGCATGAGAGTGCTGGATCGGTCCCTTCTGGGTGGTGCAGGAGTCACACCAGTGTACGTGGAGATCCACATGTCGTTGACAGCCAGGCCAGTAGAACCAGCCCCGGAGACGGTGGAGGGTCTTGGCATTTCCATAGTGCCCCACCTCCACCGAGCCATGGACCATCTGGAGAACCTGGGGACGGAGCACATAGGGCACCAAGCGCTGTAAGAGATCTCCCCCTCATCCGGGAACTTGCCACCTCCGATACCCACCCTGTCTGCAGCCAGCCCCTCACCAGTGCCAGGGTCACGTTTGCCTCCTGCTGCTGCTTTAGTTGTTGCATGGTCAGTGGGGACCACCTCTCCTCTTTGTTGGCTGCCTGGACAGCTGCCACCGTTGGAATCAACTGGTCCCATTCCTCTTGCCACTGGCAGTAACAGCACTCCAATGGCACATAGGGGCACCAGGAGAGTGCGTTGATATTGCCATGATGTCGCCCTGCCTGATGTCATACCCTTGAAGGATCTCCAGCCACTGGGCCCTTGACCCTCAGAGTATTTAAAGTCCAACAGCCAGGTAAGTCAGGCATTGTCGGTGCAGATGAGGAAGTGGCTGCTGTGCAAATACGTCCGGAAGTGTTGTACCGCCAGAACCACTACCAGCAGCTTGCATCGGATGATGCAGTAGTTCTTTTCTGCCCGACTCAGGTTGTGACTGAAGTAGGCCATGGCACGCTCCCCATTTTCTTCCCGCGGGTAGAGGACAGCTTCGACCCCTACGTTACTGGCATTAGTGTCCACAATGAAGCACTGTTGGGTGTCGAGGAGAGCCAGGACTGGGGCTTCAATGACAGCTGCCTTGAGTCTGGTGAAGGCTGCAGCACAGGCATCATCCCAGTCGAATGGAGGCATCATCCCAGTCGAATGGACGGCCCTTGTCAGTCAAGCGGTGGAGTGGACAGGCAATAGTGGCGAAGTTCTGAAAGAAACGGCAGTAGTATGACACCAGGCCCAGAAAATTGGGGTTTACAGGAAACCTACACACACAGACCAATATCTACTTTTCGACTCACACCACCCGCTGGAACACAAACTGAGCGTCATTAGAACTTTGCAACACAGAGCTGACAATGTGCCCAGCAGCACTCAGGCCCAACAAGAACACAAACACCTGAGGGGAGTGCTAAAAACCTGCGGCTACCCCAGTTGGACCTTTGTGAAAACTGCAACACGTTCCAAAAAGACCAACCAGGTGAGCGACGAGGAGAAAAGGAACAGAAGGAATAGCACAGTAATCCCGTATGTTTCTGGGGTCTCCGAGAAACTCAGGAGAATTTTCAACAAACACCGCATCCCAGTATACTTCAAACCCAGCAACACACTCCGACAAAGACTGGTTCATCCCAAAGACCGTGTACCACACACCCGGAAAAGCAATCTGGTGTATGCCGTACAATGCAATGAGGATTGCACTGACCTATACATAGGAGAAACCAAACAACCACTACACAAACGGATGGCCCAACACAGAAGGCCAAACTCCTCAGGACAAGACTCAGCAGTCTATCTACACCTAAAGGAGAAGACACACTCCTTCGAGGACAGCAATGTACATATTTTGGACAGAGAAGATAGATGGTTTGAAAGAGAGGTGAAAGAAGCCATCTATACGAAACTGGAAAAACCATCCCTCAACAGAGGAGGAGGTCTGCGACACCACCTATCTCCCACTTACAATGCCATCCTTTCATCTCTACCCAGGACACTCAAGAAACCTAGCCTCCAAGAACAACAGTCGGTCACTAACGGCTCCAACGACTCTCATGACCACTGAACAATGAAGTTGAAACTAACACCCCCAATGACCGTCGCTGTTAAACAAATGCAAATCGATAGCTCCAATGGCGACGGGCGCGGCTGGACATCGGAGCACAAGAGAGCCACGCATATCAATAGCTCCGATAATGACGGGCACAGCCATAACATCGGTACACAAAAGAGCCACGCATATCTATGGCTCAGTTAGCGACGGGCGTTGGTAAACACCGGATCACAAAGAGCCAAGCATATCAATAGCTCTGACGACTCCTAGAGGATCAATTCTGAGTCTCATCGCAAGCCAGTCAGACTAGCTTGGTCTAGTCAGAAAGGCATGAACTGAGGAGGCCTCTTGGATGAGGCGAAACGTCTTCACGGATATATACCAAGTCCAGTTGCACTTGATTCAACTCCTTTGGATAGCCGTAAAGTTGTGCTCACGGTCGGGACTCTTAAAGAGACAGTGTACCTATTAACACAGACTCAACTGACTAAGTAACTGCTGGGTTACACTCCCACACGCTACGTCCCTCTGGCGTAACTCCTCACTGTCAAGTGAAAAGAAGCAGCTGGCGACTCCACTTGTATCAGAGGAGGCATGTGGTAGTCTGAAGCCCTCCCTGGATCGGCAGAGGGGGTGAAGTAGTGACTGGGACAGCTCAGAAGAGTGGGGTAATTGGCCGGATATAATTGAGGAGAAAAAAGGGGTGAAAATCCCCCTAAAAAAGGCTGTTACTGCTACGTTGCCGCAAGTTGTGTATAGCCTCAGTTGTCTCAACAGAGGGTAGGACAGTAGGCTCAGCGGACAGGGCTGAGGCAGGTTGGGGTGGTGCAGGGCCACTGGTGGTGGGTGTACTAGCAGGCGGCTTGGACAGTGGTCTAGGTTGACGAAGCACATGGGCTCTGTGCCTGCTGGGCGGCTGCTGCTTGGTGACTGGCTCGCCGGTCTTTGGGTCTGTCCCTCTCCTGATCAGACTGAAGCGCCACAGTCTTTGTGCCAAGGGTAATGGTTGCCCCTGACACATTAACACAGGCCCCCCAGTGAGTCAACAAGTCCAGGCTGATGATGCATGGGTCCCGGATGTTGATGAGCCAGAACTCGTGCACCAGCTCCTGGACTCCGGCCCGGACTTGGGAGTGACCTCCTCCCTCTCATTCCAGCCTTTTCCCCAGTCACTGTCATCAGTTGGGTGTTGGTTGGGGATCATGCCTCTGAGAGTAGGCCGACGGTACCCGGGAGGATGCCAGGTTGCACCAGGGAAATGGTAGACTCCACATCTACCAGGGCCCTGCAGGATCGACCATCGAGTTGGCAATCCAAATATAATCCTTTGGTTTGACCTAGGCAGCCAACCAGGGTGCAACGACCTTGAAGGGGAGCTGGCTGGAGACTGGAATGGCGGTCCCTTCACTAGACCACTCCACCGTCGTTTCCCATTGGCTGGGTGACTCTGATCTTCGGTGCTGGGCAGTCATGGGCTATATGACTTGGCCTGTAACACTGGTAGCAGCAGTCAGTCGGTGGGGGTGGATGTCGCCTGGATGTTGGAGGCCATTGCTGAGACTGCTATGGTGGTTCCTCCTCATGGTAGGCCCCCCTGATGAGCGGTCAGAGAGCTGGGGAGGTCGCATGGACAGTACTACCTTGGCCCGTTCAGCTTTGGGATTGGGGCATGGCGAGGCAAACATGTTGTCCCAGGCGTTCCAGCGTGAGCCCCTGCAGAAAAGCGTGCAGGGCCAGCTCCTCTTTGACGGCTGTGTCGAACTGTGGGTAACCATGCTGGGCACATAGCTGAACGTCTGCAGCGAAGGCACCCAGGCTCTCCCCCTCTTGGCAGAGGCGGCTGGCTAGCTGCTCCCTGCTCTGGTCAGTGAAGGGTCGTTGCCCGAATCACCTCTCCCGCACCATGGTCATGGCTTGGAGGTTCCGCTGGGGCTGGATCGAGGAGCACCTGTAAGGCCTTCCCCATGCCAGAGATAGGTGGATGACAGTCTCCTCGTTACTCCATCCACTATGCCATGTCGCGAATTGCACTTGCGAGAGGTATGACTCTAGCAGTGTCGTCCCATTGTACTTTGGCAGCTTGGCTGGTGTTCTAGGCGCCGTACCTCTGCTGCTCACTGGGGGGCGATCGGCAGCAGCAGGCTGCATGACCTCTAAAATGTGTCATAATTTTGATGACAGGATAGTAGCACAGTAGTAGCACATTTACCATTTGTTAGAAATATA
This sequence comes from Lampris incognitus, assembly GCF_029633865.1. Lineage (NCBI taxonomy): Eukaryota > Metazoa > Chordata > Actinopteri > Lampriformes > Lampridae > Lampris > Lampris incognitus. The sequence continues at coordinate 16,666,205 of NC_079217.1, read as the reverse complement.
TTGTTCCCTTCATGGGCTGCTTGATATACTGTTTAGTGTGAGTTCTGTAGTCAGTGTGTGTATGATTCAATGTCCCTTTTCGACATGCCCTGTTTAAGCGTGTTTGATGTATTCATACTTTCGAGCTCCCGCTCTTCCTTTCGAAAATGGCCATTGCATCCAGTTTTATCATTTCATTTTTGTTACCTCCATCTCTCCATACAGTGCTCACAAAGACAATGTTCATGCATAATATTTTTTTCTTAATTCTTGCTTCCAAATTAAGGAGCAGAGGAAATCAAATCAGGGGTCATGTTTCTTCTGATAGGCCTGTTCCTACCTAATTCTTACCTCTTATCTCGATTAAATAGTTAAGTAAATGTTAGTGTTTCCATGAATTTTCTAATTTTTTCAATGAATTTACTTGTAGAACAGCGATATTGCCTCCAAGGAGGGGGGAATAGAAGGGTTAGATTATTAATTGTCTTGTCACGGCACAGCACTTTCTTCCTCTGGAGAACATGCACTGGGAGGATGGGAATTGAAGTGTACTGATTCCTCTGTTTCCAAAGCAGCTGCTATGGAAAATGATCTTGCTGCATCGATGTCAAGGACATATGACAAATTTAACAGTGGAACTCGAACTGCGATCCTGAAGGCGATGTTTGGTGAAGATGATGTTTATTGGTGACGCAGGCAAAACTTGTTTGCATGTAAATAAAACATACCAGCCCATGTTAACCAAGCCTTCTCCCGTTTATCTTTGGCTGACAATATTATGCGAACAATAAGAATATACTACACATTGTATAGTATTGTAATAACAGTAAAGATGATACGCTTACAATTACAATTTCATTTAGCAGATGCTTTTATCCAAAGCAATGTACATCTGAGAGTTAATATAACACAAGCAAGGATCTAGTCAGGAGGGGACAACAGCTGTAATATAGAACCACAGGCGCAGAAATTATTACTACAACTACTTTCGGCTGCTCCCGTTAGGGGTCACTTTTGGCAATATATCAATATCGTGATCCATCCATTTTCCATTTTCCAAGCCACCTTTCCTAATTAGGGTCGCAGAATGCTGGAGCCTATCCCAGTAGTCATTGGGCAGAAGGCGGGGAAACACCCTGGACAGGCCGCCAGTCCATCGCAGGGCAGACACGTTCACACCTAGGGACAATTTAGTATGGCCGATTCACCTGACCTACATGTGTTTGGACTGTGGGAGGAAACCGGAGCACCCGGAGGAAACCCACGCAAACACGGGGAGAACATGCAAACTCCACACAGAGGACAACCTCGGGATGGTCTCAAGGTTGGACAACCCCAGGGTTCGAACCCAGGACCTTCTTGCTGTGAGGCGACAGCGCTAACCACCGCTCCAACGTGCCGCCCCAGACAATAACTGTCCTAAACTACAAACAATATGGCCTGCGCAAAAAAGTGCAAAGTCAGCCAGGAAAACCATCAGTTCAAATCTGACTAGACTGATCAGTTTTGTTTTATTGTACAGGACCACGCCAATGCTACAGCGACATAGTTGATATGCATGCAGACCGTAGCTGTGTGCAATGCAAGCGGCACATCAACACTATGCATGCTGCCAGTTTTAATGCCAGCTACCCTACAAAATCAGATCACCGCAAACAAAAAATAGCAAATATGATAACATCATACAAGCACTTCATCTCTACTACTACTACTACTACTACTACTACTACTCCTGTAGCTACCCTTGATATTTTCAATAAAGACAAAACGTGGAGAGTCTCAACAGGTGCATTTATTGCTTCAAACACCACACAGGTACATTCTTGTCGAGCACCGTGAAAACTATAAAGAATAGAATGACAGTCACAACCAGGGGCGCCGCTAGAGATTCTGGGCCCCATGAAAGAATATAATATTGCCCCCCATCCCCCCACCCACCTAAACCACCCATCAACCTAGAAAACCCAGTTGAATTTGATGTTTGATGAAAAACTATTTCATCGATAGAAGATTACTTGATGCAGTGCAAGAAATCCACTGAAGGCTATCTTTTGTAAATTTAACAGAATACAGTAAATACAGTAATCAACAATCTAGTAAAAAAAAAAAAACCTCAACATTCATCAACTTATTAAATTAAATGAAGATTTGAACACAAAGACAAAAAGTACAATCATACAAAAAGTAAAAATATAAATTCAATTGGGGTGGTATTTTTATCTAAATAACAGAAGCGCTACTATAAAACTATGTGGAGTTCATGGCTGTTGGTTTACCATACAGCTCTTGGCCGCATGGTCTTGGAAATACTAATCCACAGTGTCAAAGGTGAGGAAATACGTTTGACTTATAAAGCTTTAGCCTATTTTAGTTTTCGAAAATCGTCTATTCCTGGCCTAGTTTATCTCTAATTTACGATGTAATCAGCAACGGGCAAGACGTAGGCTATTACAATGTAACAACGCCGGGGCAGTTGTTACAGTAGGCATATAGCTGTGAAACTGAACTTTATTCTCCCAGGCCTTAAATACCAAAAGCCAAACGCTGGACCTTCTTGCTAGCAAAATCGTGAATCAAATCCCTGAAGTTAAGTGATAAAGTCAACTTGCTTTCGATTGACAGTATTGCAAGGTTGTTCGACCTCTCCTGAGACATTGTTGATCTCAGATATCTCTTGATCAGTTTCAGTTTGCTAAATACCCTTTCTCCGCTGGCAACGGTAACCAGGAGAGTGCAAAAAATCCTAAGAGCAATGCAAACCTGTCCAAAAATACTCTGGAGTTGCATTTTATAGATTGCATTCAGGAGAGCAAGAGAGGTACAGTCAGAGGGGAAAGTGGCAGAAAATATTGTATTAAGATGCCTGATTTCACCCTCAAACCGAGGTGTGAGGTCCTTTGTGCACTTCATTATCAGTGGCTGACAAACAGAAGCAATATTACTGTCACTCAACTGCCCAACTTTAAGTATGGCCGCAAATTCTTTGACAATATTTGCTGTGGTTTGGAACCGAGTGTCCAAGTCACCTATTATCTGGTCCATGGCAGTGAAAAACACAGTGTTACAAAATGTTGTTTCTGGCCTGTCCTCCTGACCTGTTTTTTCGGAGGTCTCGTCATGGAACTGCTTCCTCCTCCTCATCTGTGCTGCTGTCACTATCCTTTGCCTCTTCTTCTGCCTCTGTCTCTTTACCTCTGCTCTCTTCTCTGGCTGCCTTGCTTGAAGAGGGCCCTGGCTCTAGAGTATCCATAAGGTACATCATTCATAATCTGTCCTATAATAGTATTAACATAGTAATACATAAATATATTACAACAGTTGAGCTATCTTAAATGTTATCTAGCTAGCTAACAACCTTATTTTAATGTGCCAGTGGTCAATGTTATTGCAATTACTGGAAGAATTAGATGAACTAAATGTGACTAATAGCTAAAGTTGTATTCAGTGCTTGCTTGCAACCTAGCTACCTGCTCACATGGTAATACAACATACATTAAAATATTCAAAATCAGTTTGTATGAGCCTTCACCCCAAACCCTTACAGCTCACCTCCTTCTCCTTCAACTGGGAGGTGGGTTGAGGGAAGGGTTTCTGATCCTGAAGCTGCATCTGTGCATGACAAGGCCAGACGTGATTGAGGAGTGAACAAGTTTGCGAGCATGTAACGTTGCGCTAGTTAGGTAGCCTAGCATACTAGCTGCTGGATATAGGCTACAAATTCACTGAGCTCTAGTTATATTTGGAGCAAATTTGCACTCATCTCATTTTCGGTGGCAATAAATATTTAACTGAAATTAAGTTAAATTTACTTGAAATTAACTAGATCATCCACACAGTGATTAAGCCACACAGAATAGCTACGTCGGCTAAGTTAGCTAGCTACATGTTATGGGCAGCAAAGGAAGGGGCCGTGAATAAATACCTTTCTTTTGAAAAAACTTTGTGACTAGCTGTCGCCCCTTAATGTCACTCGCAGCTTCTTCATTGTTTGACTTTCTTTTCTTTTCTGACAACCCGATTTAGGTTCGGACGACATCCCTTCATCTCTTCGCCTAACGTTATACTACTGGAATCGTCTGTTCTAGGCTAGCGCGCGCTGTAAGACTGAACCATGCAATGCATAGAGAGGGGTGAAATAGGCCAATCCATCCTGATAATTTTGCCAAAAATTGAGAAACAAAACACAAGTTTGTTTCATTTGTAACTTCTTAACGTATACGATTTTAATTTTAAGTACATTCACTTATTTATGATAATAATACAATTAAAAAAAACAATAGTGTTATCTGACGGGCCCTTGTCAGTGGTGGGCCCTTGGAATCGTCCTAACCCCCCCCCCCCCAGGTCACAACACAATTAGGCCAACTACTTCATAGCTTCACAAAATAATATACATTTAGAGGAATGTATCATAAAAGAAAACACATGAGCAATAGTAGGCTATACTTAACCTAAAACATGACGTACCTCGTTCCACTTATCAAGGGGGTAGGAAAATTTTAGAACGCCATCTCTGAGACACGTCTTCGAACGGCTAGCAACTTGCCAGAAACTCTGCAACTTGCTCCGTCTCTAATAGTCTTCTCGTCTCAAACGTTTTAAACTGCTTATCAATAGTTTCGAATCAATTGTTGTTCAGTAATCACAAACATTTAGGCTAATTCTCGGGTTATACACAGTGAACACTACAATCCTTTTCATATTGTGATCTCACGTGCACATACCCTCACCTGCTTTCATCGTTGGGCCAACGTGAACTTCCGCTAGTCGGACGGCAAGTAAAGAATTCTTCAAAATAAAAGTTCATATACATAGGTAAAGCTATTTCAAATTAAAAGTACCCGTAGGTTAAATAGGTTAAAAAAACGACATTAGGGTTGCAGTCACTTACTGTTGGGTCCAATTGGGTCCTGGACGGTTCCGGTGGCGTCTGCACACTGCTTGGCATCCTGCGCATCATATTTTTCATAAATTTTATAAGTCCATTATAATTCTGTTTATCCTGTTTCAGTGTTGTATTTTGTAAATTGTGTAAACACAACATACATTACACGTTGTCCGTCTTGGGAGAGAGACCCCTCCTCTGTTGCTCTGCCTGAGGTTTCTTCCTAATTTTTCTCCCTGTTGAAGGGGGAGTTTTTTTGTTTGTTTGTTTGTTGTTGTTTTTTTAGGGAGTTGTTCCTTATCCGATGCGAGGGTCTAAGGACAGGACGTTGTGTTGCTGTTAAGCCCACTGAGGCAAATTTGTAATTTGTGATATTGGGCTATACAAATAAAATTGACTTGACTTGACTTGACTTACAACTACTACTACTACTACTACTACTACTACTACTACTACTAGGGTTGCCAACTCCCTGAAATGGAAATAAGGGACAGGGGACAGGGTGGGGTGCCTATAACAATTAAAACGTGTCTTACACCTGCATGACTGCATTATTATTACACTTACTGTATCTAGATATATAATATACTTGGTTATAAGAAGTCCTATTCATACCATAATCCCATCAAGTAAAGGCAATAGCTTCAACCATTTACCAGACATATATCTGTAGGCCCATGCACCAAGACAAACACACAAACCTGAATTTGATCAGTTTTGTATTTTTGAGCAATAGAAATACATGTGTAACAGATTATCTGTCACGTATCAGGAAAGAACCCAAAAGCAGACGGGACAACCAGGTAAGGGAAGAATCAAGTCTTTATTGAAGTAGCCGATCTCAGGGGTAGAGCAGGAGTTGGCTCAGTGGCAGGTAGGCAGGCAGGCAGGCAGAAGTCCATGAAAGGCGACGTTCCAGCGAAGACTGATCCATAGTGGAGGCCTTTTAAGGGTGAGGGCGATTGCCGGGGTGAAGGGGGGGTCAGCAGGTGTCAGCTGGCGTAGCAGGTGTCAGCTGGTGTAGCAGGTGTCAGCTGGTGTAGCAGGTGTCAAGGGCGATCGCTTTGATGTCAAGGGCGAGAGGCTGTGACAATACCCCCCCTCCGAGGGGCGCCACTAGGCGACCTACCAGGCCCGTCAGGGTGCGTCCTGTGGAATTCCCGGATGAGGTTCGCGTCCAGGACAAGGCGACGAGGGACCCAACACCTCTCCTCCGGGCCATATCCCTCCCAGTCCACGAGATACTGCAGGCCGCGACCGCGGAGACGACGAACGGTGTAAGCTAGATGATCGTTGATCATACGAGGAGGTGGGGGCGGGGGGGCCGGAGGAACTAGAGGGCTGGTAGAGACAGGTTTGAGGCAGGACACATGGAAGGAAGGGTGAACCCGGAGAGTGCGGGGCAGCTTCAGACGGACCACAGAGGGGTTAATGACTTTGACAATGGGAAAGGGACCAATATACCTGGGGGACAGTTTTTTAGCGTCCGATCTCAAGGGTAGATCCTTGGTAGAGAGCCATACCTGGTCACCGGGGAGTAGTCCGGAGCAGGGGTGCGATGACGATCCGCCAAGCGTTGGTAACGGCTGGAGGCCTTGAGCAGTGCAGCACGGGTCCGACGGCACCAACGGACATGGGCCTGGACAGACGGAACCGGAATGTCTACCTCTTGAGAAGGAAAAAGGGGGGGCTGATAGCCGTAAAGGCATTGAAAAGGGGACAACCCAGTAGCAGACGATGGCAAGGTGTTATGGGCATATTCTACCCAGGGAAGTTGTGAGGACCAAAAGGATGGGTTGGCAGACACCAGACAGCAGAGAACAGTCTCCAATGCCTGGTTGGCCATCTCGGCCTGGCCGTTGGTCTGAGGATGGAACCCCGATGACAGGCTGACGGTGGCACCGATGGCAGAGCAGAAAGCCTTCCAGACAGCAGAAGTGAACTGGGGGCAACGGTCAGACACTATATCACGGGGAAGACCGTGGACCCGGAAAACCTCCCTGACCAGCAGATCCACAGTCTCTCGGGCCGAAGGCAGTTTAGACATGGGCAAAAAGTGAGCAAATTTACTGAAGCGATCAACAACAGTCAGTACAACGGTGTTACCGTCGGAGGCGGGCAGACCAGAGATGAAATCCAAGGACAGATGCGACCAGGGACGGTGCGGAACAGGCAGGGGGCGCAGCAGACCGGCACTGGCCCGAGTGGAGGGCTTATTCTGGGCACAAACAGGACAGGCAGAAACAAAAGACCTAGTATCCTCCGTCATGGAAGGCCACCAGAACCGCCTGCGGAGGAAGGCTAGGGTACGGGTTACTCCAGGATGGCAGGTAAGTTTGGAAGAGTGAGCCCACTGCAACACGCTAGATCTAACAGCGTCTGGAACAAACAAGCGCCCGGGGGGACCGTTACCTGGGTCAGGCTGAGTCTGTTGTACTGCCATGACCTCCCTTTCAATGTTCCAGGTGACAGCCGCAGCCGCAACCACACAGGTAGAGGGAACGATGGTGTCAGGTTGGAGCTTGGGCTCAGACTCCTCCCCATGCACACGAGACAGAGCATCGGGCTTGGCATTCCTGGAGCCAGGTCTGTACGTCAAAGAAAAATTAAAATGACCAAAAAAGAGCGCCCACCTGGCTTGGCGCGCGGTGAGTCGCTTTGCTGACTGGATGTATTCCAGGTTCTTATGGTCAGTTCACACTATAAAAGGAAGCTCAGACCCCTCCAGAAAATGTCGCCATTCCTCCAGTGCCAATTTCACCGCCAGGAGCTCACAATGCCCCACATCATAGTTCCTTTCAGCTTGGGAGAGATGGCGAGACAGGAAGGCACAGGGGTGTGTCTTGCCATCCTCACTGGAGCGCTGAGAAAGGACCGCCCCAACCCCAATCTCAGAGGCGTCCACTTCTACAACGAACTGCTTGGTTGGGTCTGGCTGGATGAGGATAGGAGCTGTGGTGAAGCAGTGCTTGAGGGCTTGGAAAGCTGCCTCTGCTACAGGGGTCCACAGGAACGGTCTGGAGGTGGAGGTAAGAGCGGTTAGTGGGGCCGCAACGCGGCTGTAGTTGCTGATGAACCGTCCGTAGAAGTTGGCAAACCCGGGGAACCTCTGAAGCTGCTTATGGCTGGTCGGGCTTGGCCACTCAAGAACCGCTCTGACCTTGGTGGGGTCCATTCTCACCTGCCCATCGGCCACGATGTAGCCCAGGAAGGTGACTGAAGGGGCATGGAATTCGCACTTCTCTGCTTTTACGAAAAGGCGGTTCTCCAGAAGCCATTGAAGGACTTGGCAGACGTGCATGACATGCTCTGACAGGTCTCTGGAAAAAATCAGGATATCATCCAGGTAAACAAAAACGAAACGATCCAACATGTCACGTAGGACGTCATTGACCAGACTCTGGAAGACAGCTGGGGCATTAGGGAGACCAAACGGCATCACCAGATATTCAAAATGTCCCAGGGGGGTGTTGAAGGCAGTCTTCCATTCATCTCTGTCTCGAACCCGGACCAGGTGGTAAGCATTGCGGAGGTCTAGTTTAGTGAACACTGTGGCTCCCTGGAGAGAATCAAAAGCGGAAGTCATGAGGGGCAGAGGGTACTTATTCTTGACTGTGATCTTATTGAGACCTCTATAGTCAATACACGGCCGGAGGGTCTTGTCCTTCTTGGCCACAAAAAAGAACCCCGCACCAAGGGGTGATGATGACGGGCGAATAAGACCAGCAGCCAAGGAGTCCTTGATGTACCTCTCCATGGACTCCCGCTCAGGCTTGGCGAGGCTATATGGGCGGCTGCTGGGGAGGGGAGCGCCTGGCAGCAGGTCAATAGCACAATCATAGGGGCGATGAGGAGGCAGGGAGAGAGCTTGCTGCTTGTTGAACACGGCTTGGAGGTCATGGTACTCTGGAGGCACCAGTGACAGGTCAGAGGTCTCAGAGCTTGACACCTGACAGGGGACCGACTGAGGCAGAGCAGACTGGAGGCATATGGCATGACAGACGGGACTCCAACTTGAAATTCTGGCCGATGACCAATCAATATGGGGACTATGCTTAACCAGCCAGGGATGACCAAGTATAATGGGAACAAAGGGAGAATTGATAACAAAAAAACTTAACTCCTCTTGATGGTTTCCCGACAACAGGAGGCGCACAGGCTCGGTCTTAGAGGTTATCCGGGCCAGGAGATGTCCATCCAGGGCATTAGCTTCAAGAGGCTGGTCCAGACTCACAGTGGCAAGACCTAGCTGCTTGACAACACTTGCATCCAAAAAGCTTTCGTCAGCTCCAGAGTCAATTAAAGCCAAAGGTTTAGTGGACTGACCTTTAAAACTGATGGTAGCTTGCAACTGGGTACGTTGACGAGGAGACAGAGGGCAGACAGTTGGGCTCACAAGGATCCTCATCAAAAAAGGGCGACAAAGTCCAAAATCTCCATGATACTTATCGGGCGGGGCAACCCATGGTTCCTTAGCCGAAGTTGATGGTGCTGGGGGTGGCGGAGCTGGAGGGGCGGATCCCGGGCTAGCGGAGGCACTAAGTTGGGTCTGGATTCCGGAGATCTTTGAGCTGAGCCCACGGAGGGCGTCAGCCATCCCTTGTAGCACCTGGCTGTGCTGGCCGAGGACCGATTCCTGGCTGGCTACAGCCTGGCAGACCGTGGCCAGGTCTGTGGTGGAATGGTCTGCTGGGTCCATAGTGGCTGGAACGTACTGTCACGTATCAGGAAAGAACCCAAAAGCAGACGGGACAACCAGGTAAGGGAAGAATCAAGTCTTTATTGAAGTAGCCGATCTCAGGGGTAGAGCAGGAGTTGGCTCAGTGGCAGGTAGGCAGGCAGGCAGGCAGAAGTCCATGAAAGGCGACGTTCCAGCGAAGACTGGTCCACAGTGGAGGCCTTTTAAGGGTGAGGGCGATTGCCGGGGTGAAGGGGGGGTCAGCAGATGTCAGCTGGTTTAGCAGGTGTCAGCTGGTGTAGCAGGTGTCAAGGGCGATCGCTTTGATGTCAAGAGCGGGAGGCTGTGACATTATCATTCAATAATTTTATTTGGTTAGTGCAAAATAACAGTTCAACTGTTAAATCTTCACATTGACATGTATTTATTCAAGAACTTTCTTTTAACATGCAACATATTTTTCAGTAGTGCAAACAACTTTCTTTTAACGGTGCAAAACAGTATTTTCTCATTCTGTAGAATTAAAAAAATCAAATCTTATCAAAGAACTTTCTTTTAACATGTAACATGTTTTGCAGTAGTGCAAAACAGCAATTTCACATATTCTTTGGAATAAAACAATCATTGCTGACTATACTATAAACAAAAGCACTTTTTTGTGCCTCAAAGGTCAAAGGTCATGACTACACTTCATACCAGTAACAATTATATCAAGAAATAGTTATACAGAATTCACTTGTGTAGCCTACCAACAGTACTTTGTACTGTACACATCTTACCAAGACATCTTCTGAACAAAGGAACAATTAATCATTGGAAATGTATGTATTTCACAAACAATGAACCATGGAAGACATCACAAAAACACAAGCATCTCTGAATTTGCTAAACTCAGCCCCAGTGTTATAGCTCAAGTCCAAGTGTTATAGCTCCAGTCACAGTGTTACCTCCAGTTACAGTCTTAGCTCCATTTCACAGTGTTAGCTCAAGTTACAGTGTTTCCTCCAGTCACAGTGTTAGCTCTGAGTTTGGTGAAGACCTATTTTTTTCCACTTTTACTTTCTTTTTTTTAATCTCTTGCAGCAGTAAGCAGTCGTTTATCCTCCAGAGCTGCAGTGTAAAACTCTGAGCAAGACATTTCATAATTCAGAGTGACGATCAGTTCACTCTTCATTAGTGCAACAGAACATTTGTTCCGCACATCTGTCCATTTATTTTTCACTGAAGAGAAAATCCTCTCCACATACCCAGTAGAGGATGGCATGCCGAGGACAAAGGACACCACAGCCAGGATGTTTGGAAGGTCAGCTGCCTGGAGAACTGCCATCCACCTCTCAGCTGCTCCCTTGGACACCTACTCCTGATGCTCGGTGAGGCGCTCTAGAATGCTGCTGGCAGTAACACACTCATCATTAAGCTCATCCATAGAGATGTTAAGCCTGCCAACCAGGTGAAGCCACTCGGTGATCTTCTCCATGTCGTTATAGGAGATCTCCCCAGATGCCAGAGAGAGGGGCTGCATGTGAAAGAGCCAGTTGTCCTCTGAAAAGTTGTACCCCTTCTGGACATAACTGATGGCGGTGTTTAAGAAGGCTGTAAAATCCTGTCTGGCAACATCAGCATCAGATGGCAAGAGAGTTTGAAACTGATGTCTTGTTAGGAAGCCATAGAACCCATTATCTCTTCTCTGAATTAATCTTCTCAGAAAAGAGTCCATCCGTCTCCAGCTTTTTGACCACCTCTTCAAAGAGGGACAGGACATTATTGCAGAATAGGAGGTACACTTCCACAAGATCAGCCTCCTCCTTAACCCTGGCAGCATCCTCTGTCAACCTCAGCAATGCTTGCAGGTACCTTGGACACTCCTCACCAAATGCTGATGAAATACGATTTCAGAGGAGTCCAGTTCTGCAGCCGGCGAGTGATTTCAGGGTTGAGTGACAGCCATCTGGTCACCACGTGGTGCAGGATTTCACGGAACTCAACATTACAAAAGGCACAGAACTCCTTCAGGGACTCTCTCCTTTTGGCAGAGGTGGAAAAGAACTGTACACCTTAAGGACAATATTTTCCGCATCAACTGAGAGCTGATCAGGGTTATGATTCACAGTGTTATGGACAATGTGCACATGGCAGTTGCCTTGGAGGAGGTCACTGTTGGACTGTTTCAATTTTGTGAAGACTGAATTGTGAATGCCATAGTTGACATTGGTATTATCTGCACTGAATGCAGACTCATGATCCAAAGTCAGGCCCAGGTTTTCAAGAGAGCGCAGGATGGTTTTGATCTATTCCTTCAGCAGACTCATTTGGATTTTCCACAAAATCAATCAACTTGTTGGTGATCCCATTCTCTGGACTGAAAAACTGTATGGCCAAGGGAAACATCTTGCAATTGTCCTTATTAGGGTATTTATTATTATTCTGAATAAAATGGTGATTATTATTTACTACTCAGTCATTACTGTTAGATTATATGAATCTTAAATATGCACTTTAACTTTTATAGTACAAATAATCACAGTTTATCAGTGTTGGGGAGTAGTGAACTACATGTAATTAAACATTTGGCAGTAGGCCTAGCTTGTTGGTAGTTCAACTACATTCATATTTTCATAGTGATTCAAGTATAAATTACTTTTTTGCACGCCATTTTTTCTTTGTGTGTAGTTAACTTGTGTTCTATGCATTAGATTACTCCAATATAAAAGACTACGTTTGTAGTTGTTGCACTTTCCCATGAATAGTATGACGATAGCTTTGCTGTGGGTCAACTTCTCTATGTTTTCAAAGTAGCTTCCCTAACACTGCTAGCCTATCTATCAACCAGATTTGGGTTTAATAAAATCGATATGATTATTAATACATTACATATCAACCATATCAGCCTCTGGAGATGCCTGGTGAACAAGAAACTGTGAAAGAGCTCCCTGACTCCTCCGAAGCCTCTCGCTCCTCCTGATCTGTGCTGTTTGACATCGGTAATTCCTATGTGACTAATGGAGAAATTGCGGCGGCAGACGGTGCAGTTGGCCTTATACACGTTATGTTGCACGTATTCCACCCGTTCATGTTCATGTTCACATTCTGTTCTGTATTCCTGTAATCTTTTCTTCTTTTTTGCCACTGGCAGACTTGACTGGGTAACGTTAGCTATGTTTTTGAAACTCGCGTCTGGGGAAGGGGGCAGGGCACTGACACAGGGGCAGGGCACTGACACAGGGGCAGGGCACTGACACTGACACAGCACTTCTCCTCGCTCTGACATTGATTCTCAAAAATACGGAACAAATTGTCCCTTATCATTTCAATAAAGGACACATCTTTTAGTTTCCAAATACAGGACGATTCCGTATTTTAAGGGACGGTTGGCAACCCTAACTACTACTACTACTACTACTACTACTATTACTACGACTACTACGACTACTATTACTACTACTACTAATAATAATAATACTTTCGGCTGCTCCCGTTAGGGATCACCACAGTGCATAATCCGTTTCCATTTCTTCTTGTCCTCTTCATCTTTCTCTCACACCAGCCACCTGCATGTCCTCCCTCACCACATCCATAAACCTCCTCTTTGGCCTTCCTCTTTTCCTCTTCCCCGGCAGCTCCATATTCAGCATCCTTCTTCCAGTATACCCAGCATCTCTCCTCCACACATGTCCAAGCCATCTCAATCTTGCCTCTCTTGCTTTGTCTCCAAACTGTCCAACCTTGAATCACTGGATTATTTTGCTCCTTATTTGTTGAGCACTTTTCCTATCATTGAGTGTTTCTTTTAACAAAGTTATATATATATATATATATATATATATATGTGTGTGTGTGTGTGTGTGTGTGTGTGTGTGTGTGTGTGTGTGTGTATTTATAGATATATAGATATTCCGCTCCTCATTAGTTGAGCACTCAACACCGTTGACGGTTTCGGAAAAAAACACTACACACACACACACACACACACACACACACACACACACACACACACACACACACACACACACACACACACACACACACACACACACACACACACACACACACACACACACACACACACACACACTATATCAGGCGGCAAGGTGGCGCAGTGGTTAGCATGGTCGCCTCACAGCAAGAAGGTCGTGGGTTCGAGCCCTGGGGTAGTCCAACCTTGGTGGTTGTCCTGGGTAGTCCTCTGTGTGGAGGTTGCATGTGAATCAGCCGTACTAAATTGTCCCTAGGTGGGTGTGCGCGTGCGTGCGTGTGTGTGTGTGGGTGTGCGCGCGCGCGCGCGTGCCGGCCTTGTGATGGTCTGGTGGCCTGTCCAGGGTGTCTCCCCGCCTGCTGCCCAATGACTGCAGGGGTAGGCTCCAGCATCCCCGCGACCCTGAGAGCAGGATAAGCAGCTTGAATAATGGATGGATGGATATGATATCATGCGGGAATCATTTGTCTATGAAAATGAATATTTAAACGACAGGAAGAAACTCACCTGTCATTGTATGAATGTGTGAGATAAGGGACCGCATACAAATTTTATCCACGCTCACCAGACATTGCTTGAGTCAGCTTTTGAACACACTGCCACAATGCACGTAGGCCGTTCACATCGTGCATGAGCGATGTGCCGTGTCCATATGAAACAGCGGAATCAAACATACGGGCATTCCTGTTGTGAACCCGAGGGCACCTAAGGAGGAGGCTAAAGACTGCTGACATCCACCAACCATCTCTTCAGAGTGGGACACGAAGTCTCTGCCCGCATCGTGTCACGGCAGCATCCTTTTTCATCCCGCTTTGGTGTTCGTCAGCTGCTTATTGAAAAGTATTCATCCTTTATTTTCATCGTGTGAAACTTCCGCGAATAGGGATTAGTACGTTCCGATCCACTTTATCAATCATTTCAGAATCTACAAATGTAGACGACAGATGCTACTGCAAACGTGTGCCGGTAAATATGTACTCCTCCTCAGTCAGACGTTTCCGTTGTGAGTTTGTTTTGATGAAAGCGAGGGAATGAGTCACCAACCAAACCTATTTCAGTGGGAACGGGCTCCTAAAGGTTTCTATTCTATAGGTTCAACCACTCACAGCACCTCAGCCCTCAGACCTAAATGAGGCCTTGGTGTGTGTGTGTGTGTGTGTGTGTGTGTGTGTCTGTGTGTGTGTGTGTGTGTGTGTGTGTGTGTGTATGTGTGTGTGTGTGTGTGTGTGCGCGCGCGCGCGTGCCCATAATTGTATAGCGGTAAATCCCTCTGGGTGCTGTGGAAACTCTCATGAGCATTCTCACACCCTTCTTATGTTGTGTCAAAGTTCACACCAAACGCGTTCATGCTATCAACACATTTTGTAGGACAACTCAGACCTAGAAAATATATGGACCGATATACCAGACAGGCAGATCATGGTCCTGAACCCCCGTTTTAAGGCAAGCAGTACACGTACGGGTTTATGAGAGCCGCTGCTGCTAGCTTGCCTCGGTCAAACACCCTTGGTGACAAGGCATTAGCCCAGCTCGCCAGCGCACACCTCCCCATCGCTGTGCAAGATGCAGAACACGAGGCGTTTGCACAGCAGCTGCAGAGAAAGGTCACAGCGGGCAGGGCCTCTCCGTCACTCGCTGAAGTGCTCAGCGCAGGCCCCAGTGACATGTTTCCCAAAATAAATCGTCTCCTACGGGCCCTTGTCACTCATAAAAAGCTGTGCCGCTGAAAGACTCTTTTCAACTGTAAATCGAATCAAAAACTGGCATCAGGGCATCGGCGATGACATGCAGACTGAACCCTTTGTCCCCGCTCTCCTTTGAAAGGGAACCGACTGACTCGCTGGACTGTAATGACATAATTTCAGTGTTCAAGGCTGAGCTCTGCCGTCTCCTGCTGTAATCATCTAAAGTAAACTAATAAGCTAATTTACCATTTTGGACTGTAGTGGCCTATTTCATTATTGTTTATCGTGTTTAGTTTTTGTTTGGTTTACAATTGGATTTTATGCTAATATGTGTGTGTGTGTGTGTGTGTGTGTGTGTGTGCGTGCTTGCATGCGTGCCCATAATTGTATAGTGGTAAGTCCCTCTGGGGGATGTGGAAACTCAAATTAGTATTCGCACACCTTTCTTATGTTGTGTCAAAGTTCACAACAAACGTGTTCATGCTATTGACGCATTTTGATAAAACCGATGAATTATTATTTTTTTTAAATGTCCGTTCACCCTCCTTTCCTACACAAAGGTTACAAAGACACAGGTGGTATTTTCTCTGTTCATATCCCCGGCTATTCACAGTTTACTTGCTAGGAAACTGAGCCTCAAAGCCAGCTTCTGAGAGACACGAAGGAGAAGCCAGAGGCTTTGCTCAACAGGAAAAGACACGAGTCGGAGTCCAGGCCATGGAAATCTATCCCATGACTACAACTGTATTTCATATGATGGCATAGTTCTGGCAACAGAAGTCATGCAATATCCTCAGTGACTCGGATTATTGGTTTGTAGTGATCTACTGATCCACTCAGCATGCCGTCTTAAGCCAGAACAGTGAGCAGCGCCTCGGTAGATTTGGGTTTTATGAATTGCTTATTGAGCTACCTTAAAACCCCACTGACTTGGCATGCGTGCTCGCGCACACCCTGCTTGCTTGCTTTAGGTTGTCCGTCGTGTCCGATGATGACAATCCTGCCTCTGTCACTTGTGAGTCTTCTTATGGCTGTAAAGCCCTATCCGCGATCCACAATGTCTGCCACAGATAGAACAGGTGAAATCACTGACTGGGGGTGTAGGTGTGGTACTGGCTTCATGTCTCTTCAGACGTCTTCTGGTCCGTCGATCACCACGGTCCTTCTCGAGGTTTTGCACCCCTTGTTGACAGAGCTGCCGCCAGATGGAGCGTTGGGCGGCAGTGTCTTCCAGCTGGCTCGGGTTCAGGCCGCACTTCTTTATGATGGTCTTCAGCTGGTCTTTGTACCGTTTTTTCTGGCCCCCTGCCAAGCGGCGGCCAAGATGTAGCTGGCCATACAGCACTTTACACGGTAAGCGCTCCTTTGGCATCCTGATGACGTGACCGAGCCATCGAAGTTGGTGCTGGGTGACGGTGGCCTCCATGCTGATGCAGTTGGTCTTGCGGAGTATTTCAGTATGGGGCACTCGGTCACGCCAGGTTATCCTCAGGATGCATTGTAGGCATCTGATGTGGAAGGCCTCAAGCATCCTGAGGTGGTGGCTGTACAGGGTCCACACCTCAAAGCTGTAGAGGAGAGTCGTGATGACAACTGCCAAGTAGACAGATATTTTGGTGTGGAGGTTGAGGTCTTTGTTTTGAAAGACCCTTCTCCTAAGTCTGCCAAAAGAGGATGACGCTTGTTTAATCCGGTTTTGCATCTCCCTGTCGATGCTGCAGTCGTCAGAGAGAAAGCTGCCCAGGTATTTGAAGGATTCCACTGTTGCAAGTGGTTTGTCGGAGATGTTGAAGGTTGGTGAATGAGATGGAGGAGTAGATGCCCACTGGCATACTACTTCAGTCTTTGTCACATTTATAGAGAGCCCCAGCCTACCATACGCCCTTGCAGCAGCTGCAAGGGTAGCTTGTAGTGCCTCGGGTGTGTGGGCCACAACTGCACAGTCATCTGCGTACTGTAGCTCAATGATGTGCTCCGATGTCATTTTTGTGACCGCTTGGAGCCTACGGATGTTAAATAGGTTTCCACACACACAAACACACACACACACATACATTCATACCTAGGGACAATTTAGTACGGCCAATTCACCTGACTTATATGTCTTTGGACTGTGGGAGGAAACCGGAGCCACCGCAGGAAACCCACGTAGACACAGGGAGAACATGCAAACTCCACAAAGAGGACGACCCGGGACGACCCACCAAGGTTGGACTACCCCGGGGCTCGAACCCAGGACCTTCTTGCTGTGAGGCGACCACGCTAACCACTTATATATATATATATATATATATATATATATATATATATATATATATACATATATACACACACACACACACACACACACACACATATATATATATACACACACAGGCAGGCAGAATTGCAAACCTACACTTATATAAACACACACACACATACGCATGCACACATATACACAGGCACAATAGCACACACACACACACACACACACACACACACACACACACACACACACACACACACACACACATGCATACTCATACATCATCAAGCGTCTTCTTACAGCATAAGATAAATCAAGAGAATAACAAACAAGTCTGCAGGATCTCATCGAGGTATGCATCAGCACAGCAGTGCATTCGTCTGTTCCTGTGGCTCCTCTTTACCCTCATGGTACTTTATACAGTAGGCTATCCTTTTTATTTTTTGGCCTTTCATTTCTCATGTCCGTACTCATTTGTTTTTCTTAGTTATTAGAAGTTAATGGTCACAGCAATTTGCATATGAAACCCACCGTTGGTTTTGGTCGGTATGCCGCTGTATTGTTTATAAGGGTGGGGGTACCTGCAGTCAGTTGAGACTGAAGAGGTCATGAGTGATGAAACGTTTCCTCCTCTAACACATATACACATACACAAGCAACCATTCTTCCTTCCCTGCTGTGGACTTCAATTTCTGCCCCCCCCCCCCCCATGATCTCTCTTACGTAGAGCTGCCCTCATTTCTTTGTGGAGGGTCATTGTGAAATTAGACGAGGTGATCCCACGGAGCCTGTTTTAGAGGGAACAAAAAGAAAGAATGTGGAGCAGAACGATGAATGATGGAGAGGTGTCTGTCTGTGAAGACTGAAATACAGCAAAAACTGGAGCAGGCTCTCTAACTGTCAAGCTGCAGAGTCAACAAGCCATTAAAAGATTATTCCTTCTTGTCAGCTGTCACACGTTTTGCCGTGTTTATCCTGCTTCAGTAGCAGAAAGGCTGTAATGTAAAAGGCACCAGCGTCAACAACGATACAGCGCTGCTGACTGCAAATTAGGAATAGCTTGATATTTAAGTAATATCATAAACCAATTACAAAAAAAATACAGTCATGAAACTACAGTCTGCGGAGTGTCTGTGAATGTTCTCATTCATCCAGGTCATGGTTATCCAAAGGAGTTGAATCAAGTGCAACTGGACTTGGTATATATCCGTGAAGACGTTTCACCTCTCATCCAAGAGGCTTCCTCAGTTCGTGCCTTTCTGACTAGACCAAGCTAGTCAGCTAGCTAAAGCTAGTTAAACATCGGGACACAAAGAGCCATGGACATCTATAGCTCTGACAACGACTCCAAGATGATAAATTCTGAGTCTCGTCACCAGCCAGTCAGACTAGCTTGGTCTAGTCAGAAAGCCACGAACTGAGGGAGCCTCTTGGATGAGAGGCAAAACGTCTTCACGGATATATACCAAGTCCAGTTGCACTTGATTCAACTCCTTTGGATGATACAGTCTGCAGACCTCTCGAGGTGCTTCTAGTATGACTGGGGAAGGTCTGTAATTTGATTTTGCCCATGTGCATTGTTTCAGTGCCTCGGTCATTGAGATGGTTAGGCACTTTGTATTTTTTATCCAGCTTCACTTTTCCTTTTAAGTCCTGATATCACACACTCATAGGTTATGACTGCATAGCACACAAAATGAAACTCTCTTCATCACTCCATGTTGTTGTACGGGGTGATGCTACTCAGCCTTGGTATTTATTACATGCATCTTATGAGAGCAGAAGATGAACTATGTAAGTCCTTATAGGGGACTTGTTTTTTTTTTGTGCAGCAGCAAGCAGACAATGGTGCAAGAATAAACCAGAGCGATGTGACAACATAGCCACTGGAGAAGCCATAGTGCAAGATGCAAGATGCAAGTGCAAGGCATGAAAGCCAGCGACGGTATGAAGAACCATCCATGGCCTGAGACGGCGTTAAAAATGTCCAAGGACATCCATTACCTCTGAATACAGAAAATTATTTTTATTCAGATAGTTAGAAAAAAAACTCACTAATATGTTTGTTCCGCACCCCTCCCTCCCCACTGCGTCATACCTCCTGCCCGCCCCTCTGTGTCCTCTCCCTCTCGGTCAGCTCGCCTGGCAGCCTCTGGTGGAAGCCTTGCCAGAGGAGGTTGAGTAAGACTGAGTCATCAGCTTCGCTGTCTTCCATCTTGGCCCAGGGAACACAGTAACAACATGGCCCTCGTCACTGAATCTTGGATAAAAACAAAAAACTCACAGATTAAAAACAATTTAAAAAAAAAACAGCAATTAACTCATCAGAGAAATGGTACAGCAACTTACCGTGTATACCCGGGTCGTCCTCTGTGTGGAGTTTGCATGTTCTCCCCGTGTCCGCGTGGGTTTCCTCCGGGGGCTCCGGCTTCCTCCCACAGTCCTAAGACATGTAGGTCAGGTGGATCGGCTGTACTAAATTGTCCCTAGGTGCGAATGTGAGTGTTTGTGTGTATGTGTGTCTGTTGGCCCTGTGATGGTCTGGCAGCCTGTCCAGGGTGTCTCCCCACCTGTCGCCCAATGACTTCTGGGATAGGCTCCAGCATCCCGCGACCCTGAGAGCAGGATGAGCGGTTTGGATAATGAATGAATGAATGAATGAATGAATAGTTAGGAAAAAAACTCACAATATGTTTGTTCTACCCAGGCATAGAAAAACGGGGTGTCCTGAGGTAAGCCATGATTACAGTCTCAAGGCCTTCACCAGTTAATGCTAATGCTGCCCAAAGGGCACTCAAGTTTAGCAGATGAAGCACACAAGAAAATGTTAGGTTTTGTTCTCATCTGACGTATAATCCTGATAAACAAAGCAGCCTTCCTATTTGCTTTGGTTTAGACCAACTTTTGGTTTGTTTGTTTGCTATTCGGCTGTCAATGTTTTGAGAAGCAAAATGCTTTTCCTACTACTGGATGCCACGTTTCTGCGCGCAACTGTCTATCATATTTTAGCCTTGCTATTGGTCCATCACATCCAAAACTTTAAGGGGAAAAAAAAAGCTCACTGAATATTGCGTCCTCTGCCAAATATTTCTCGCATTAGGTTATTTCCCAAACATAAAACACTGACACTTGACAGCAGTAGCCTATGTACCTCCCACAACACTGTGCCACAGAACTCCATATTAGTTTAGAGGTGGACGAATTTACAGTTTGCTCTTCTTAAACTATTTAAGCCTCTGGGAGGATTGGTATTTCCTTTTGAAAGCAACTGAAGAAAAGCCACACATATTACGACTTTAGTAAACAATGAGAGAGGAGCGTAAGATTAGATTATGAAGGAAAGGAAAGGAAAGGAAAGGGAGACAGGGAAGACGCAATGTGTGGAAACAACAGGGGATAGTTGGCTAAACCTACCCAGGGATTATATTCTGCTATTTTGGCAGGTTAGTGGAGAAGAGGCAGCCCCTCCTTCCAGGGACACTGTTGCACTGTCGGGTGATTCACATTGTGAACTACTGCCCCCTTGTGTTCAATTGTGGCTAATACAACAACGCAACGCTCGGCGCCTCCGTTGAGTGAGCTGCAGAATCCGCCAATGAAATGCAGCACAGTTTGAACTCCGAATTGGTAAGAGTTACACATATCACCGATGTCCATAAGATACAAGTTGTCTTCAGTTGTGTCATATTTTATTTGTTTAATTGTTCTGAATCCCTCTTGGGCAGTTCTGGATCCAGCTTTTGAAAAATCTATTCATATATATGTGTGTGTGTATATGTGTGTGTGTGTGTGTGTGTGTGTAATACACACACACACACACACACACACACACACACACACACACACACACACACACACACACACACACACACGCATACGCATTTCCAACTGTGGTTTCTGATCATAGCTCCTCTGAAGACAGCATTACTAGGCCAAAACCAGTAAAATGGGTACACATTGTCAAGTTTTTCAAATTGAGTTTTGGGAGGCTATAATTTGATTTGGGATCCTAAAAGTTTCTGTTGTGCAATTTTGTAAACGCATGTGTCAACAAGGATTTTTTTTTAAAAATTAATTCAAATTGAGCTATAAGAAACATAAACCTTGATTGTTTGTCTTGATAATGAAAAATACCGTAAGCATTTTATTATCTCGTGTAACAGCTGTGGCACTGTGCTACACGAGCACTGGTGGATTATCCAACGTGCATTATTTCCTTTTATCATAGTATAATTGTTTGCTTTTTCCAATAAAAACACTGACCAAAAGAAAAAAATGAAAATAGCCACACTTCGTCACTGGTTTTTATTCAGTTCAGACAGCAGCGCCTGTTCTTCTGGGGCCAGGGCCATAACTAGATACTGCCAACATAAGGGCCTGAGCACCATGACCCCATCTGGAAACCTCACCACATCACCATTCAGCCCATTAAGACAACAGCCCAATGCCACCTCCACTACCTAAGTTGGACACCCGGCAAGTTATTAAGAAAGCCACTCTCGTCACACAGGACCCTCTTTCACCCCCTCCACCAATTCTCTCAGTTTCTCCCATTGGGGCCACCGTTGCAGAGCCCCCTGGCCAAGAAAAATATCTACAAAAATTCCTTCATTCCCCGACGCACCCTAAATAAATCAAAATAAGCACTTTATAAATTCCACCAATAGCTAAATACCTTGTCTTTTTAACTGATCTTTTAATCTTTCTCCATCGTCAGTGGCCGATTTTTTTTAAGCCTTGTTGCCATCTGTTGTCTTGTCTGTTGTATGAGCCATGTCAAAGAAGAATTTCTGTTACATTGTGACAGGCGATAAAGCTTCTGGAATCTTGAAACTTGACATCAAAAGTCTTGCCTAGACTGTGGGTTAAGTCCTGTGCCGGACTCGTTTCCAGTCCTCCTCTAATTTAATGTTTAACCCATAAGCCCCCCTTGCAAATGCAGGCATTTCTCATGCATCCCACGATGGATGGTACATGTGTGGGACGTTTATGTAATTCGTGACACATTTAATCATTATTCTCAAAACAGTACATCTCTCCTGTATACATCTCCAAGTGCCTGTTAGGGCAGACTTGGAAATATTACCGTCCGATAGGCTCCTCCTGAGATGCTACGCTAATCATCACAAGGGTTGATCTGGTAGAAGTTACCCAAAGTTTGATATAATTATTCACATTTGTAGAAATTATTTTGCATATAGTTTTATTGCGAAATGCTTTTGCCCACATTTTCCTGTGTTTTTAGCCACAGTTAATAATGACAGCTCTGAACTTTCAACAGAATGGAGCAAGGAGAGGAGAGAGGGTCATAGAGAGAGAGAGAGAGAGATGAGATGAGGAGAGAGAGTGAGAGAGGGAGAGAGAGAGAGAGAGATGAGAGGAGAGAGAGAGAGAGAGAGAGAGTAGACGAGAGGAGAGAGAGACGAGAGGAGAAGAGAGATAGAGAGAGAGAGAGAGAGAGAGAGAGTCACAGAGAGAAAGTCAGAGGGAGGGAGTCACAGAGAGAGAGTCCACAGGGAGAGACAGTCAGTCAGAGAGAGAGTCACAGAGAGTCACAGAGAATCACAGAGTCACAGAGAATCAGAGTCACATAGAGAGTCAGAGCAAGAGAGTCACAGAGAATCAGAGTCACATAGAGAGTCAGAGCAAGAGAGTCACAGAGAGTCACAGAGAGAGTCACAGAGAATCAGTCACAGAGAGAGTCAGAGAGAGTCACAAAGAGAGTCAGAGAGAGAGAGAGAGAGAGAGTCACAAAGAGATAGAGGGAGCGAGAGAGAGCATTGCCTTTTCAAGTTAGCCCTCCTCTAAATACTGGTTTCAATGTTCACATCTACACCTTTCACTTTTTCGCTAAAGAAGGGGTCTTCTCTTACCGATCTGTTTCGCCTGCCCATGTCCCCTGTCTGCCCTTCTTGGTCTTTGCCTGCCTTAAATTATGATAGCAGCAACAGCACACCTGTAAAACCAGGAGATGATGCTAAGTAACTAAAGTCAATCTGGATGATGATGATGATGATGATGATGATGATGATGCCAGTCATTAAATATCAGAACATGCTTTTCTATTAGGAATAAAAGCTACGGACCCTTCCCTCTTGTCACTTTTCCTTTTCAACGTTTGCTGCAAAAATAAAGGTAACAAAGTAAGTCAGGGCAGGAAACCTTGTCAAGCAAACAGTACAACCTCTCTGTAAGCTGTGCTAAATTGAGCTCGACTGCTGACGTCCGCTAGCCACGTTCTTGGGCTATTGCCTTACCTGGCTTACAAACAATACTAGCGGTACTGTGAGCCTGAGCCTGAGCCTGTTGTGTTCGCGGTCCGCTCCATGAGGCAAATGTTGCATCATCAATCTCCTTCTCCAATTTCCTCTCCAAAAGTTTAATGCATGAATGCAGGTGGGGCAGGATGCAGAACACTTGTGAATTTACAAGACAAATGTCACTATGATAAACTTGTGTTTGCACAGTTATTTTTATTGGTTAAAAAAAAAAGAGCCAAGGGGGAAAAAAGAGCAAGGGCTGTAGAAAAAACACTTGGGGCTTTAGCCCAATTTCTTTTTTCTCTTATCTGCACCTCTTATTCGGTGTATTTTTATGCCTTATGAGAGCACTTTGAAACATCACTGTGTATGAAATTTGCTATGCAAATAAACTTGCCTTTCCAAAAGGCTTTAAGCCAATAAGTCCAGATATATAAGAAAAACAACAAGAAAAAAAAAGGATAATGAGAGACGATGTACATATGTACAGTTTTGTGTGTGCGTGTGTGTGTGTGTGTGACGCTGAGAGAGAGAGAGAGAGAGAGAGAGAGAGAGAGAGAGAGAGAGAGAGAGAGAGAGAGAGAGAGAGAGTGCAAGGCAGACAGAGAGAGAGAGAGAGAGAGAGAGAGAGAGAGAGAGAGAGAGGAGAGAGGAGGAAGAGAGAGAGAGAGAGATAGAAGGAGAGGAGAGAGGAGAGAGAGAGAGAGAGAGAGAGATTTAGGTGGGGTCAATGGAAAAAATGAAAAGTGAAAGGGCGACACATTTCCGAGCAGCAGGTGAATGACCTGTTAGTGTTTGATTCGCTGCCTTTCTCCCGCTCCTCAGACTAATGAGAGAGAACGAAGTTACAGTGGCAGAGGCACGACGCCCCGTCAAACCTTCAAAGAATGCTCCACATTCTCACATATTATCATGTGCTGCGTAGGGGGGAGAGTTAGTAAGAAAGACTCATTTCCACACTAGTCTACAGGACAGGGCAGAAAACAATAGAAACATTGATTCAATTGACATTACAGGGCTGTAGTCAGAGTACTTAAAGGGGTGGGTCTTTTTTTCCCGAAAGTGGACCTTCTATTCTGAGCACAGGATACCTTATGCAAGCTGGCCTTTGGCCGACAACAGCTATGAGTACGCTATATTTCACAGAATCCTAAAACCTGTATATCCGTGGAAGGATTATCAGCAGTGGCTATTTCAAGTTTCAAAAACATCATTTCAATTAGGAAAGACACCCACAAAAGTAATGCAAAAAAAAATAATAAATCAACATTTATTAGGACATTTAAAGGAACTTTGGTGCTGACCTGCTGACAATTTACAGGATGTAAGGCCCTATAAATGAAATGGGATGCGGAGGCTGCAGCCCCTTGGGGGGAGCTATGGACAGGACCTTGACACTGGTGTTGGAGGGCTGAGCAGCGTAGTTTGCAATGACAGCAAAGAGACGTGTGAGGTCGGAAAATTTAAATACTATCCAGCAAGCAGACCGTGGTGTGACAGAAAAAGCCTGTGCACATAACGGAGTGGTGATAATTGGATTACAGAAGAGAGGCGGAGATCAGGTGAGTAAAGAAAATTGGAATGAAAACTCATCCTCTTGCTTGAACTCGCATTAAGAGCTTCATTTAGGAGTGGCTATGAGCTTATTTTGTTCCTAAGGTAAGTGCTGTTTGGTTTCATTGAATACACTTTGGCTAGACTTTTTTGGACCGTTTGTCTCTTTGGGGTTAGGTCAAATTACCCACCCCCAACACACACCCCTTCATTATACTTCTGGTTGTGCAAAAGTTTAGATAGTGACCACCTTCATCGAAAGAACTTTGCATGCTTATTTGTTTGTCTGCTCACTTTAACAAAGACATCATAGATATTCGTCAAGATGTTTCATTCAAGCAATCAGAAGAACTTGAAACGAAGGAAAACAATTCTAAGACCAAGTGACTATGCAGATGATTTCTCAATCTGAGTTCGTCCGGCGGCCTGTGTCAGCCCTATTCTCACTCTCTGAAGCACAGTTATGAACGCGCATATGACGTGCACGTGTGAATGCATAGGTACTGACTAAACGTAAAACCGATAAGAATTATGTATGGATTAAAATACACGCACAAAGTCATCAGATTGTGAGCTCGTGCAGCGGCGATAGCTACAGACCTGTGCAGGGGCGGGTTTAACACAAGAGACACCAGTGCTCTCCACAAAAGTCATCATCCTCGTCATGCTATTGTCCTAAAGTATGTGAGTAAACCCACGTGTGAGCAGTTTCAATCTTTTAATAGCATTCTCCGGACAAGTGGGTGAATTTTCCTTGTGTGGACTGGAGGAGATGAGAGACACACACAAATGGCACATTATTCTGGCGATAATGGTGGGGAGAGGCAATTTGAGCAGAGGAGTTGCGGGCCAGTAGAAAATCAAATAGGGCCATATAAAGACCCCAGGACGCTCATGTCTATAGGCCTACTATAGACCATATGATTTCACAGTAGGGCATCAACAAAACTCTTTCATGCTAGATTTAGGTAAAACAACAAAACCCTTTACTTCTGGATAATGTGTTGCTCACAGTAGGTGCAACATGTTAATGAAGGTTATGGTCGTTTTGAAAATGTATAAAATTTTAATTATCTCCTACAGACATAACTGAGCAACTTCAGTGTTTGACAGCATGTGTTTTTAAAAATGTTTTCATGCTGTGCAGTTTGTTTTGACAGTAGGTCAGGTTTTGCTGCAAAAAAAAAAAATCTCAGTGGATAAAGTCTGAATAACCATCTGGATTGCACATCTGGGAGAAAGGGTAATTTCGATGGGAAATAATCCCATCCCACGTATTGCTTTGTTGTTATCATTTAGGAGAGGAAGCGCATGAACTAACCGAGATGTATGAAAACACGTGTCCGTGCACACACACCTCCTTATTCCCGTACTCATTTTCTTCGATCAGCTGCAGGATGCCAACATACAAGCAGCTCTTTCAATGAACTGTGACAAGGTGTTGTTCTTTTCTCCCCTCCCCCTTTCTTTGGCCTTCCGGGAACACTAATAGGCTACATGCAGGGTAATGTGACCAATCGAATCATCCTCTGGCTGGAACTAGGAGCTGCAGAGTGAAGAAGCGAGGCACGGCACTTAGTCAGGCTCCCAAGCTGAAAAGTTCCTGGGGTGAGACTTTTTCTTCCTCCTCTTTCCCTCGGGAGTCCTCTGGGATTTACCCCCCATCCTCTTGTCCCCAAGGAACTGGTGGCAACTTTCCATCTCTCTTAGAGCCCCCCCGACCCCTTGCCCGCCCTCAGACCAGTGTGCAGGGGAAAAGGTCACAGCGGAGAGGACAATCCTGTAGACCATATTGCTGCTCCAGGTGAGTAGGAACGGGAGCGTTTGCGGAGGAACCTGCTTGGCAAACTTGGCATTCGTACGAGGATGATGCGTGCATGTGATGTATCGTTGCAGATGGGCACTAAAGGTGTTTTTAAAGGCTCTAACATGATGGCAAGTAGGTGCCAACATTTTCCGGTCATCAAATTTTGGAGATGAACTAGTCATTTGAGAATTTACAGCCCTTAAAAATGTGTTTGCGGTGCAACGTGTTATTTCAACAAGGCAGTTCTGTACAGACTTCTTTTATAATGATATGTCAGTCACAGACATTAGCCATCACAGCCTTTTAACTACACGACCTGCAGTACAGCAGTAATATCTGGATGCAGTGGGAAGCATGCCTTGACACAATGCCCACTGAAGCTTAAGACACTTGATTTTTTTTTTTCTGCAAAGATGTTTAAAATTATGAAACATGTTAGATTTTAGTTCCATCAAAAACAATTTGTTTCACACTAGGACATGTAAAACTGGGATGAAGAGGGAATATTACAGCAACGGTAATACTACATACACATATTACAGATGTATATTACATTATATATAGTATATTACAGAAGTATTTAGAGATGGAAATCAAAGTATTCCTTTGAGTCCTCACTTTAACAACAAAGGCACGTTTTTAACAACTCGCTCAGTTGGTAGCATAAGTCATTACGGGTCAAATGGTGAAGTTTCCATCATTATGCAGAGATAATCATTATAAGACAATGTAGGCAGGGCTCTGGTTATGACGGCATATATAATTATACCCAATAGCCCATGGGATGGATCCTAAAAGGAGCCAGACATATTGGTGTTTGTTAGCATGTTCATGTTGGTCAATTATATGAGACATCATACGGGGAGATGACCTCTAAGACGAAAAGGAGGGCTCAGGGAAATTTAGTGCTACAGTAAAACCCAGTATAATAAAGCTCCTTGCTGCAACAGCCCCGGCCCAGCGCATGGCCCTCATGTGACAACGTTGCTGATAGTATCCAGGCTGGTGGTATCCCCTGACATAAAGACAAAGAGATACTTCTTACCAAGCTAAAAAGACACTTACCCTACACTATGCATTACCCTCGCACTACTTCAGTTGTGAGAGGAGCTTGTGTGAGAGGAGCCTCTCCAGCCATGTTAGAGAACTCATTGAATTGACGGGCAAGGGATTCTTTGTAAGAGTCGATCCGAAAGACCTTTTCCCCCTATTTAGAAAAGAAAATGCAAATCTTGCTTGAATATTCTTGCATTTATCCTGCTTCAGAGATGATGTCCATGTGTTGTTGTTTTTTTTTTCTTTTTTCCTTTGTCACAGGGTAAGATATTATTTTCCTCTGTTTACATGCTGAGTTATTTCCCTTTGTATGTTTACATTAGCTTGAATTTGACTCGGAGACTTATTCGGAGTAGCGCTGCATGTAGTCCCCCAAACTGCTAATCCCTCTTCCTTGTTAAACACTTTAGTTTAACACTTTAAGGAAGAAGAAAGAGGTGTCTAAAACTCTATAGGTTTGTCAGACCATGAAAAGCATGATGTAGCATTACTGTATTCTCACTGAACCCAATAAATAAATAAATACATACGTACATAAATAAATAAACAACTGCAATCAGACATAGTGCTATATATTTCAAGATCCCCCCATGCATTATACACAGTTTACATTTGTGTGCAGGTTCAGTTTCCTTCTCTCCTGTGTCTGCACTACTCAGACTTTAGAGTCAAAATTATAACTGTGACTGCAAATTTTGCACACATTAAAACATTTTTAACATAATTTTTTTTAACATATACTGTCATTGTTGAACAAGACAAGCTGAAAGACATGTAGTGCAGTGCAGCGCAGTGCAGTGCGTCTAAAGCGCCCCACAGATGAAAGACACATTCCTACTCTGCATGTCGCTGTGTTACACAGACAGATTCCCCACTGGGCTCTGCTCTAATCTCCTGGCAACAATATTGACATAGAAATAGAAACTTTGGAAAGGACAAGACTCTAGCTGTCTGGCTGTTCGGGGCTGTCGAGAGTGCCTTCGCATACATCTGGTGGTCAGAGTGCCTCGAAACACGCCGGACCTATTGAGATGAGGCACATTTTGATCCAATGGACAGAGCTCAAACTTGGAATCTAGATTTGGGGCTGTGTATGGTCCGCGGCATGCTGTATCTTAATTGTGCAACCAAATCAGTCCATTTTCTTGTTAAATGTCCCCATGTGTTTTTTTTGTCTTCCCCACTCTATTTCTAGACTATCCTTTCCTTGACCTGCCTGTCTTGAGATCCCCCTGTAACCATGACAACCAAATCCAACAGCAATGACCTGGCCGGAAAGGACTCCTCATCCCCCCTCCTATCATTGCCTACCCGCCAACGCCTGGTCAATAAAGATGGCCACTGCGCCTTACGTGTACCCAACCCCCCAGCGGGATTATGGCCATGGGCCTCGGCCCGGGCCTGGCTGCTGATGCTGCAGGATCTGTGGGGAGCTGTGGTGGGGCTGCGTTGGCGATGGGTCCTGCTGGCCTTCTGCACCTCTTTCCTGGCCCACTGGTTGCTCTTTGCCTGCCTGTGGTACCTGCTGGCGCATGTCAACGGGGACCTGGCTGTGCAGGATCATGACGCGCCCCCCGCAGGCCACGTGGTGTGCGTCAAGCACATTACAAGCTTCACTGCCGCCTTTTCCTTCTCCTTAGAGACACAGTTGACCATTGGCTATGGCACCATGTTCCCTAGTGGAGACTGCCCCAGCGCCATTGCACTCCTGGCTGTGCAGATGCTCCTGGGGCTCATGCTTGAGGCATTCATTACAGGTACGATATTTGTCGCCACATGTCATTGTTTCAGGCTTTGCTTTAAATAACATTCAGCTGGGTACAAACTTGAAACTAAAAATTACGATAAGTTGGCAAACAGGAAGGGCTCCACTGTCTTCCATCTTGTGGTGCAAAGTTTGACAACAAGTGTTGCCTCAGGAATCTATTCATCCAAATCAACATTAATGACTGGAAGATTTCTTTTCACAACTTCACTCCCAAGATTGGGTAATATGTTTTTCCGCTATTGTTTTCATGCGGTCTGCGAGAGCATTTATTTGCTTGAATATCTCACAAAAAGAAAAAAAACTCAATTGTCGAAAAAATTTGAATCCATGTGGGCTAGGGAATAGATTATCTAGTAAACTTCCATTCAAGACTTTCATTATAAGGGGTTGAATTGTACTCATCTGGAAATGTCCCCTTACCAAGACACTAACAGGTTTTAGCTTCAAGTTGTCACGGTTTCAGCCGCTTGACAACATGGTGAGACTTAACCTTTTCACATGCACTGGTCCCCTACAGGGCTGTCCAGATGAAAGGTGGAAAAATATGTTGCCTTGTACACTCCAAATGGCCTATAACATCATTTGGCACAAAATTGGCATTTTAGAGAGCCACCTATGCATATCCAGGCTAAAAACAAGGTTCATATTTTGCTCCTGTACAGTCAAATTTGAAAAGGCAACTGGTAGGACTTCTGGCAATAACTTCACTGGGTTATAGGCTAAAGAGACAAAGGCAAAGGAGGTTATTTTCACTCAAGTAATTTCTGTTTTAGGCTATGATAAATTTCAATTTACACTGTGTTTTAAAGTTCTGCAACTCCATTTCAGAAGTACTTAGTAATACTGATACCTCAGGAACAAACTACAAGGGGTGACCTTTCTTGAGAGACTGTGATTATACATATATATGAAAAAAGAGCTATAGCCATTTTTGTTTGACCTGGGGCTCAGAAATCAAGGGGCATCTTAACAGGTTCATGCAACACCGCATCATACAAATGTTGTCTCCACAGCCCTAATTCTTTCATTAGGTCATGTAAAAAAAGATGAATTCTAGTTAAATCCTATTACATTTTTATTCACTTCTTAATGTGTTTGACATCCAGGTGCATTTGTGGCTAAGATTGCCCGTCCTCAGAAACGAGCAGGAGCCATCCAGTTCAGCCCCCAGGCAGTAGTGGGCCAGCACCAGGGCCAGACTAGCCTCATGCTCCGTGCCACCAATTTGCTCCGTCACCCCCTGGTGGATGTGAAAGTGAGTGCTGTGCTCTATGAGGAGCGCGAGGGTCAGGCCCTGCACCAGACCTCACTGGACTTTCAGCTTGATCATCTGGGCCAACGTCCCTGCCCCTTCTTCATCTTCCCCCTTACTTTCTACCATCCTTTGGACCGCTGCAGCCCCCTCTACCCGGTCCTGTGTGAGGGCAGCTCCAACCATTTTGAGCTGGTGGTATTCCTTTCTGCCTCGCAGGAAGGTACGGGCGACACCTGCCAGAAGAGGACCTCTTATCTCCGTCAGGAGATCCAGTTTGACCGCCGTTTTGTTCCTGCTGTTTGGCTGGACAACCGAGGGAGGTACAAGGTGAGCGCCCAGCATTTTGATACGGCCCACTCAAAAGAACATTTGGATAAGGACTGTGTGGTGCAGATCAACGGTGACGGGAGTGACAGGATGGAGTAGAAGTTTAGTAGGAGGGACATTGGGGAGAGAGAGAGAGAGAGAGAGAGAGAGAGAGAGAGAGAGAGAGAGTGTGAGTAGTTTTTGAGGGGCTAAAACTGAAAAGGGCAATAATTTTCGTGGCAGAGATTAGAGCCGAAGCTCTGATATGGCCAGCATACTGAACAGGAGGGATGTATAGTGAAGAGGAGGAGAAGATTGGAAGGAATAGAGGAAGGATGGAGAGACCAAGCACCAATTAGGGAGGAATGGAAAGCAATGACTCTTCCGTCTTCCAAATAAAAGGGCATTCATGTTGCGGATCAAAGATATCTTCCACTGACATTTATGGACTAGCTAGAGAAGGTCTGGATTAGACTATGGACTACCAATCTCAAATGCCAATCACAAAAGGATCACATGGAATGAAATTCCACTGTCAATATTAAGCTGCTACAGTTATTCAGTGTGATTCTCTAGACACAGACATAACTTTCTGAAGTTCCCTTGAGATTTTTTTTTTAATTAGGCTGACAGACAGTGCAGGAGGAAAAACAATCAAAGTATGCCTGAATAGTGATCTTTAGAATGATACTGACTGTTGATTTGTAGATTAAATGCCTTAACTTTGAAAACTCATCACTAAAATCAGTATGTAAACCAAAGATTAATTATGTTCAGTTTGTACAATACTAAAATGTTTCTAGATTTAGTAACTTTAGGAGGACCTTAATATTTTAGAAACAAAAGTATTTGTATTTTGCCGTTGAAGCGTTATTGACATGAAGAGGACAATCGCAATTTTATCCATATTGTCTAAAGAAAAATGCATTACTGTAAAGCAACATAAGACAATTAAGAGAATTGTTCCATAAAATGTGATTGTGAGGGATGAGTTCTTAATGAATCACACATGCTTTGAGGCCTTGTACAGTGTACATTACGTGAAATAAATATTTTCTAAACAAGCTCACAAGTGAGACGACCAGTAATTTGATTATGTAATCATACACAGCTACTGTCTACCTGCAGATGTAGCCTGAAAAACTACAGGACTTTTACAATACTGCCTCCTGGCTTCAATGAGAGGAGCTGCACATTAGGATGCCCTGATGTACCACTGTACTCTGCTGCATTGCACCATACCAAGATGTTCTTGGTTTAAAGGAAAACTCCACCGCACAACATTGGGCTCACTTGGTAAAATGTGACTCGGCTGTACAAATGTGTCTATGCGGCTGGACAAAGGCTGCTTCTTGCAGAATTCTCCTTTAAGCAACATCTAGCTTTGAGGAGATGGTGATGTCCTTTTGCATCAGCCTTTTCTGCAAAACATCTGACACTAGTTTTTTTTCCATTTGTGAGCGTGGCTCACTTTCTATCTGTCCAGTTAATTTAAGAGCCAGCGGTATTATCTCCCTTCTTCGTTCCTTTCCACACTCCACAATGTGCTGCCTGTCTCGGCTGTCTCAAGTGGGTCAGGGTGACTGTAATTAATAGAGCAGGAGCAGCCAACTGAGTAGTTTGGAAATTTCCCAATATAAGCAATTAACTGTGTAAGATGACTTCACAAGACCTCGTAGACAGTGTATGACTCTTACCATAGTTAGTCCGTCACGCAAGAGATCCAATTTCTTTTCATATGCCTAATGATTACAGTATCTGTTGAACAGCTTTATTCAGGTACCTCCCCCACCCCATAGGGTTCAACAGTCATCACACTGTCAACACCGTCAACCCCAACCTTACCTTCGCATATGTGAATTGTTTTGTTAAGACTTGACAAAGGTCGTTACAAAATCTCTCCAAAATCACACTGCTAAAATATTAAGACTACAAGCAGACTTCCCAAACATCCCTTAGAGAATGGTATTTATGAGCCTTCTGTCAAGGGCCACACTGAATAACACATCAGATTCAACTGCAGCCATCACAAACTTAAAGCGTCAATCTGTGACTTTTATCGCCATGTTATCCACTTGTGATGGATGACGACGATTTGTGATGTGATGATGAAGTAGTGATTCTACTGGATAGACAATATGGTAACACTTTCTCTGAAGTTTGCATCTATAACGCCCTATAAGCATCTATAACGCCCTGTAAGTGTAACTATAAGTCATTGTAAGATTCATTATAACCATGTATACGCCCTCACAACACCTCATAACCACCTTTATGATACATTGTCAATTTAAAACGGATTTATGCATTATAAATATGTCATCATTAGCCTGTTTATCTGTCAAATGCCATAATGCATCATAGCCAACTTGTTTTGCTGAAGTTTTGTAGAGATGCATAATGAGACTTCAGTGCTATTTCAGTCTTCAGCCACAGCCATTAGTCATTGTAATACACATTATAGGAAAGTATGGCCGTTATAGATGCAATAGATGCTTATAGGGCGTTATAAATGCTTATAGGGTGTTATAGATGCACGCTTCATAGAAAGTGTTACCGACAATATTATAGTACAACAACGTTCCCATATAACTCGATGTCGGAGGCTGGGAGAGATAGATCCGTTCATACTGATTTTCTTGGGACTACAAACAAGGTGTAGCAACCATTGTCGCTCATGTGCCGTCAGCTCACTAGTATTGTGTTGTTTGCAAACCATTCAGTTCTTTTGAACGGCACTTCCAAGCGCATGGAAAACCCCAGAATTCCAGATCTGGGATGTTTGCACCAATTTAACCCATTCCTTTTCCACTTCACTGCCTCTGTGCCAGTGCACTTGAGAAAATCTACCCTATACATTAAAGAGGCAAGAGACAACCAGGCTGAAATTGACTTGCGTCACAAATATTCTCCTCTATCGGAAAATCACTCCTTCCTTACACCATAATGTAAGAATAATCCACTGCTACCCTGACAAAGTTCAACAATCATCTCAATACATACAGCTGGTGGGGGTGGGCTGCTTTTGATGGTGCACTGATTCATTTGGAGCAATATGTTGGTGCAAGGCTCTATCTCCTTGTATCTGATTTACTACATTCTTGTTTTTTTTTTTGGTGGCGCAATGGTTAGCGCTGTCGCCCCACAGCAAGAAGGTTCTGGGTTCGAACCCCAAGGTTGTCCAACCTTGGGGGGTCATCCCAGCTCGTCCTCTGTGTGGAGTTTGAATGTTCTCCCCGTGTCTGCGGTGGGTTTTCTCCGGGTGCTCTGGTTTCCCGCACCATCAAAAAGACATGCATGTTAGAGTTAATACTCCTGTCTGTGCCCCTAACCAAGGCATGGCACGACAAACTGGAGTTGGTCCCTGGGCGCTGCATGGCGGCTGCCCACTGCACCCAGCTACACAGCTAGGATGGGTTAAATGCAGAGTGTAATTTCCTTATGGGGATCAATAAATATCTCAAAATCCAATTTAAGAAAAAAAAAAAACAGCCTTGACAAGTGAAGATGGGCAAATCCGTCAACGGATTCTTTAGCCACCAAGTACCAAGAGCTGCAAAATGCTGAAGACAAATCTCGCACACAGGCAGTTAAGCTACATACTAACAGCATATTTTAATACATAGAGACACACATACATGTTTAAGCCGCACGTAGTGTTAAAACATTCCTAATAAAAACGAAATCGCCTCGCTCTGGGCCACCAAACATTTCGAGCAGTAAAAATGGCAAGCCTTCAAAGCAAAATCATGTCAATTCACCGATTTAATACAAAAGGAGCATGCTCTATTTCATCAAACCAGCTTTATTTTTATCATTTACATTTCAACATTATTTTATCAGTCATCAGTGCCCAGGTTTGCTGTGAACATCATGTAAACATTTTATTTTACATTTAGGTAGGTAGTGAGTAACATTGTTTTCTATTTTATTAAAGTGCCTCAAATATTTTTCCTGACACCATTTAAAACTTGGCAACTTAAGTCTTCACTAGGAAAGCAACTGTAGCTTAGATAACCCCTAAACAAAATGAAAATGTGAATACAGTTTTATTTATGAAAAATACGTCATTCTCTTCTTCACAGCAAATAACATAAAAAAAGATATATGCTATACTCAGTAGTCTTAATGCAGGCAAAAATGGACAAACTAGGAATTAAAACCTTAAATAACAGACCGGTTACATAGATATCATTTAGACTGGGGAACAAGTACATTTTAAAAGTGAATGTTTAAGCAGCTTTCAAGAATATGATTTTGATTTAGGCTAGTAGTGTTTTTTTGTTTGTTTTTTGTTTGTTTGTTTTTTTTTGCCATGGTTAGTGTGGTACTATGACAGGTTCATTTTAAGCCTCTCATTTGGTCCTACAGCAGTAAACTATACCAAATCCATGTTTATTAAAAGCCATGCCTGCGAGAGACAGCCTCAGTTACATCATTTCGTGTTAGACTAGGGCCCTTAACTTGTCCTTGAAATTATCCCAGAAGTCACACTAAATGGCTAGAATGCATGGACCATCATCATCATGCATCATCATCATGCATCAGAATGCATGGATGTTGTTAATTCTATGGCACTGCAGGTGACAAGAGTTGCCAGTCATTATTTTGTCATATATATATATATATATATATATATATATATGGAAGATTGTTTTGACGCATAACCTCACATGCCGTTTTTAAATCCCCCCCTCCCCTCCCAACACACACACACACACAAATAAAATATCCTCACAATTCCTCTTTCGAAACATACAGCTCAAATTGCCGCCTGTTGGTCGAATCAATTGTCATTAGAAAACAGCAGATACACCCTCACTGTTTTCAACTCCCTTGAAGCAAATTTTTCCCACCGATACCCCATTTTAATTCTTTGCTGGGCGAGTCTGTTGGCCGACATCTGGCATTGAGATATCTAAGCATGGCTAGCTTTGACCCCTTATCAGTAACATTAAGAAATTACATTAAGAGTGAGCCACAGAAAGGAACAAAGTGGATCTACTTTAGTTAGCTGGTACCTTGGCAATATTATAAGAGGCTGCTGAAGGAAAGAAAAAAAGCCAGTTATTGGAGACAATCGAAGATGATGGTTAACATAGGAAATCAATGCAATGGAAGACAATATCAGTGTAATTTCTAAGGGGGATTACTAAAACACAAAAATCAAATTCAATATGTCAATGATCTTCAACACATCAAAAAACATTTGTGAACATAAATCAACTATCACCTCCAAAGCTACACTGCTGAGAATTAAAGTAATCCGAGAGGGAAATATGTTATTGCTGTTCGAATACAGTTATTCTACACATCATCACTGGAGCAGCTCGAGAAAGTGGCTTGACATCACAAACTAGTTTAGAGAGACTTAAAGGTATAAAAGATATATCATTTGATAAACTGTGAATTTTCCTTGCGATGCAGGAAAAGTTCTCACAAATAGCCACCGTTCTTGCATAAATTGAAAACATTTGCGCAAAGCTATCGACTAAATTGGTGGCTTACTGTGAAAACATTTCCAACATCTTCCAGGTGAACGTGAACGCCCAGACCTGTGCATGTGCGTGGTGGTGTCCTCGTTGCGTAGACTGGGTCATGAGCAGAAAGTGGACTGTAGCTCTTTGAACGCGGCGCGTCTCTGCTTTCTCTCCAGCTCCTGTCTCTTGAGCTCCTCCTGCTCCTCTCGGATCTCAGCCTCAAACTTGCTACCCACGGAAAGAGCTTGCATCTAATGGCACAAACACACAAAACGAGGGGGTCATGTCCAATTAGTGAGCGAACCCCTGAAATCCCATGCCCTGCATAGCCGATCTTACATATCTTGCCATCGACTACAGAAAATAATCAACTACAGAAAAAAATAAGGGACACCATTCTAAGATAATTGCATTTTGCACCAATAGATTAACAGGCGTGCTTAAAAATCGTACTTCATGAGCCGCTTTTTGATGTATAAGCTTTGTCATTTTCCCTTTTAAAATCAGGGTTGAATTACACTATCAGCTTGTTTAAATAAATCAACGAGGTGATAGACTGAAGATGCTAAAACCTTGCAAACTGTATTTGACAAATATTTCCTGTGGTTTGGTTTACCTACTAAGACCTACTGCACACCAAACAATATAGTGAGACTAGGGCTGTGTGATATGACGATCTATATCGTGTGACGATAGAAAACAGCTATCGTTTCATAATAGAAGCGCTATCGTTTATTTCGTGTCGCAAATCACACTCTTTACGGCAACATTTTTTGTCATTTGGACGACCCTTTCCGCTCTTTGCACAGCACGGACGCAGGCAGGAAGTGAACGTAATGCAGCACGGGGTAATTCTGAACAGAAACACTCCCACCAGCCAGGACAAAACGAGGAGCTTGTACCTAAAAGAGGGGCTACCTCTATCGTATGGACATGGTTTGGGTATGAAAAGTTTGACACAGACCACAAAACCGTACTTTGCAAAATATGCCGCATGCCGGTCCCAACAACAGACTCAAATACCACTAGCCTCTTACCAACTACGCAACTATAGTTGAAAAGCGTTTTCTATTTACCTTTTTATATTTTATACATCAATATATTTGGTCAAATATGAGTAAGTACCTTTTATTTATCCAGTATATAATTCAAAATGTAATAAGAAATAGGCCTTTCCATGTTGTCATTTTATTTAAACTATCTATTCATTGAATTTACAGAAAATGGGCTATATCGTGATATGTATCGTTATCGTGATATGAATGACCTGTATCATGATATGAGATTTTGGTCATATCGCATAGCCCTAAGTGAAAGTGAGACTAGGCACTACTACACTTTCAATTACAGCTTTGGCAAAGGTTTTGACAAAATCCGCCAAGTTTGATTCTTGAGGTTGGCATATAGGCCCTGAACCTCTCCATCTCCTGACCTGCTGCATAGTCCTATAGATCCTGCCTGAACTGACAGAAAATGTTCTGCCAGAACATTTTATTTGCACCATAGGGCGCACAGTCAAAGGACAGTCCCCATAGCAACTTTTAACTCATGGCTAAAGGGAAACAAGACATTGAAAGTGCGATATTGATATTTTTTGTCATTTAGCATAGAGATATTAACCACATCACATTAATGATATACATTTCTCCATTAATATCTCCATCTATAGACTGTATATGAATAAATACACATAGAAATCATCAAAAAAGAAAATAGGCTTGATCTATGTTACAGTGGAATCTGTTTATTATGCCTCTCCCCAAGCCCACCTCACTTCTAGGGCAGGTCAGTTTAATGTACGCCACTGCATCGCCACTGAGACAAGCAGGAGCAAAGAAAGGATAACAGCAAGAGCTTTATGATCTCATTGTCAAAAGGGTCAGGCTATACAGGGAATATATATATATATATATATATATATACACACACACACACACACACACACACACACACACACATCTATATATATATAAATAATCTATTATATTTATATATTTATTCCCTGTATAGCCTACATAGTATGTATATAAAATAAATATAACAGGGAATAAAAGCGTTTTAAAGAGACTAAAATATCGGCAGGAACAGAGTAAATGCCACTGTCAAAAATTAATGACCCTAAACTTGATCTGGCCAAGTTTGATGGCCATAAAAAGCAGAAGCTCATCAGGAAAGCTACCACGAGGCCATGGGTAACCTTAAAGCTTCAGGTTTCGTACAGTCTGGATTTTGTATGTACATTAAAATCATTTCATGGTGAGTTCTGCATTGTGGGCTAGACATCTAGTACATCCAGTCCCACCTAAATTAGCCATAATGACACAAATTACATGACTTTTGTGGTTTTCTATGCATGTGATAAGCCTCAAAAGATGATGTGTTCTTTTGTTTTACTGAATACAAATGGAGCTTTTGAGGGAGATAGCTGGTGTCAAAATATTTCTTCTACCCATGACAGAGTGTGATTTATGCCTCCATGTCAGGGGGACGATGGGGCTCCGCCATATTTCACTGCAGTGTCTGCATAGCTACGCAGGTGGCTATGCCATATTCTGCAGTCACCTTCTCAAACGTGCGTGTAGAGACTACTCACTGCAAGACCGGTGATTTGTTTGCTTGGGCCACCTTTCTGCAACGCATTTCCAGTGCCGGCACCCAGCAGTTCATCCATCTCTCATATTTGGCTAACAAACACGGCAAATTTCTTGTCGTTCTGCCTCAACATGTTCAGTGGTTTCACAGACCATCACCTCCTCCAACATAATTTCCTCCTTCTCAATAGTGCCAAAAAAAAAGCTCTTTTCGCTAATCTAGAAAAATCTATTCCATTGCAACCCTTCTCTTCGCCGCCATTGTTACCGCTGGATATGAGAGAATGATTTGTCATGCATCAAACACTGCCATTTTTGACAATTCTATACCAGACAACTGGTTGTGTCTAGGCACTAGTATAAATCAAATGCTATGCTGTAGGCACCTACAGCAGAGCCCTACCGGCACCCCAAAGTAGAAGCATAAATCAAGCGCAAATCTGGTCAAAGCTGATATGATTTGCAATTCTTCAGCAACTTCAAATAATGATTTTCACAAATCATAATAAATCTCTTTCAGTCATGGTGATTTCACTCTGATAATCAAATTGTCTGCTCCATTGTGCTACTAGATTCTGCCTAAACTTGCGCAAATAGTACCTATTCATCTACATCAAGTTGAGTGTACCAACTGGAAATGTAATGTATATTTGGACTGATTTTAAGCTGTATAATATACCCTTCCTATACTCAACTTGTAAGCCCTGTCTCAAAGGAAGCAAAACACACACACACACACACGCACACACCTTGGCTTCAAAGAAATCCTTGGCTCCCATCACTCCCTGAGCAGAGACATCAATCTCCGACAACCTCGCCAGGGCCATCAGGCCACTCTCCTCCTGCAACTCCCCAGCTGCAGCTTTCCGGAAGATGAGAAGAAACTGGAAGAAAATACAGACTGATGAACACAAGGGCAGCACGGTCTTGTACTCCGCTGTAATATTCATGATATCAGACATTGTATGGTTATCCTTTTTTTATTATTATTATTTTCATTTGTCAAAAGGTAGGACAATGTTTGGAGATTTCTTTTTAACAGAGTAACCTGAATTTCACAACAAGAGTGTTGTAGGAAGGAACAGCATGCAGGCTGTTTGGTACCACTGCTATTTTACGAGTGTAGTATCACAAATTAGTCAAGAATAATACTAGTAAAATGTGTTTAAGCCAAGAATAATGTTTCTGAAAATGGGAACTTGAAGTTTGCAGTTTCAATCATATCTTGCACAATACAGTGGAAACTGCTTGTAATGATCACACCTGTCCAGGTTGACGTGATAACCATGAGGGGTCGATCACTTCAAGCAAAGTC
Source organism: Lampris incognitus (assembly GCF_029633865.1). Classification (NCBI taxonomy): domain Eukaryota; kingdom Metazoa; phylum Chordata; class Actinopteri; order Lampriformes; family Lampridae; genus Lampris; species Lampris incognitus. The sequence goes on along the minus strand of NC_079217.1, from coordinate 16,625,365 downwards.
AAGGTTGTTTTTTTTAAATGACAATCTAACTGACATGTGTACACTAATTAGATAAATATAATGTAAACAAACAGTCAACTTCTCTATTCTAATGGATTTACTTCGACTGAAACCCAGTAGCCAACTGTACTATATCGAAATAACAGCTGCTACCAACACTTAAAAAGGAATCTGAAGATGGACTACACATTGTAGAAACATTGCTAAGTGCTGCCTAAAGTACACTTTTAATGACCGCAGGCAGAGGCCTGACAAATGACAGTGAGCCGACACCACTTAAAGCTATCTGGCGATTTCAGAGGTGGCTTTTCGGGGCGGAGGGGACACTGTTCAGTGTCGTGAGAGTAAGCGGGAGAAAAAAATAATTAAACATTTACATTCAAACATTCAAAAAAGACATGCATGTTAGGGTTAAAACTCCTGTTTTTGCCCCTGACCAAGGCAATAGAAAGAAATAACTGGAGTTGGTCCCCAGGCACTGCACAGCGGCTGCCCACTGCTCCTAGCTACACAGCTAGGATGGGTTAAATGCATAAAGTAAATTTCATTTGCAATTATGTATGTACAAATATGACTACTAAAGAGTATTCTATTCTTAACATTAGAGTGCCTGAATTAACTTAGAAGATTTAAAATATTTTTTATTTTCCATATCTTAAAGACCCAAAATGATGTCTTTAAGTGGACTGTTTGATCACATTAAACCGGGGTAGTATAGGAACAATATGTACTTTCAAATAATAATAAAAAATAAATGAATAAATAATAACTACTACTCGCAGTTTGCTCATCGCAGCAAAATAAGAAATAGAATTGAAATGCAAGATTTGCTGGAGGCAGACGGTATGAAAAGCTGTATTGACTGTCATGAACACATCACCATTTCAAGGCATGATGAACTGAAATGGATTCGGCTTTTGAGTCTGACCAGCAGACAAAAAAACCCTTTCAGTATACATTTTACCACGATAGGACTTGGAGAAAGGCAATCAAACCTTACCATTTGTGAATCTTTAACAGGCAAGTGTTTGGTATTTTTACTTTCTAAATGACTGAAATGATTAAATCAATTCAAATTACAACAGAGTCATTACTAAAGATTAATCAGTCAACTAACTGACTAATCGTTGCGGCACTAATAGGGACACTGAAGCCAAATTAAGAACAATTTGTAAACAGACCACACACACTATCAATCGCTTAATGAGACTGAGTACTATTGTAAAATTTTACTGCTAAGGCACAAAAAAATAATTGTGTCTTATGTTCTTAAAGTAGCCCTTTGATACATCATTCTCCAAATTTGCTGGCCTCTGTAGCCTGACAAAAGTTTCTTGTTTCACCCGATGTGTCTCCAAGGCAAACAGGACTGCGAATGAGATCTTTATCTCAAAAAGTACCCTAAGGGAGGGGGCAAAGACAAACAGACAAAGAGAGTGAAAGCGAGGGTGATGTATCTGAGAAGAATTAATGGTATGGATTAATAATAGATTGTGGGGGGTAACATTTGTCAGTGCCACCTGTTAATATCAGCCCCACTGTCAGTCTGACATTTTCTTGCATACTCTGTGGAACAGACAGAAACACACACATGCTCACACACACACACACACACACACACACACACACACACACACACACACACACACAGTTAATGAGACACACCCTTTACCAGCCAGAAGAGGAATGTTACATCATAGTTTATTAATGGACCATCTAATGCGGTAACTGAAATGTCCCTGACGTAGTTGTACAGGCAACGCATCACACTCCAAGGGCCAGCAAATATAGATCTGGTTGAGAATGTACATGCAAACACACACATACCTCTCTGTAGCTGAGCTTGCCATCAAAGTCTTCGTCCACTTCCTTGATCATATTCTTAAGCCCCAGGTGGGTCTGAGGAGCTCCCAGCTTCTCCATCATCAGTTTCAGTTCCATCAGGTCAATGAAGCCATCCTTACCAGAGTCAAACCTTTCAGAGCAGAAAAAAAAAACCTTGAGTTGGGTCTAACCAATACTGTCGAGTGGGGAAAAAAAACCCCAAAAAACTCAAACACAGTAGAAAATCAATTTGTAAGTGGCACCTCAGAGCAATTACGCTTTTATGATTGTTCATTCTCATTAACAGATTATACACTACATGGCCAAAAGTATGCAGACATCCTAACATGAGAACTCTATGTGCTTGTTCAACAGCTCAGTCCAAAACCATGGGCATTAATATGGAGTTGGTGCTTTCCACTAAATTTTGGGACATGGCTGCAGGAATTCACTCAAATTCAGAGGGGGCACCGAGAAGTCTGGAACACCAACTCATCCCAAAGGTGTTGGATGGGGTTGAGGTCAGGGCTTTGTGCAGGCCAGTCAAGTTCTTCCACACTTAACTCTGCAAACCATGTCTTTATGGACCTGGCATTGTGCACGGGGACATTGTCATGCTGAAACAGGAAAGGGCCTTCCCCAAACTGTTGCCACAAAGTTGGAAGCATACAATTGTCTTAAATGTCATTGTATGCTATATCATTAAGAGTTCCCTTCACTGTAACTAAGGGGCCAAGCCCAAACCATGAAAAACAGCTCCAGACCATTATTCCTCCTCCACCAAACATTACAGTTGCACTTTGCATTTGGGCAGGTAGCGTTCTCCTGGCATCCGCCAAACCCAGATTGGTCCGTCAGACTGCGAGATAGTGAAGTGCGATTCATCACTGCAAAGAATGTGTTTTCACATTCATCTTGGGCTTGTGCGAGGCTGCTCAGCCTCCTAGACGTTTCCACTTCACAGCAACAGTACAGTTGACTGGGGCAAATCTAGCAGGGCAGAAATTAAACCAACTGACCAGTTAGAAAGGTGGCATCATACAACAGGGCTATGTTGAAAGTCACTGAGCTCTTCAGTACGACCCATTCTGCTGCCAGTGTTTGTTTATGGGGATTGCATGGCTTTAGGGTTGATTTTATATAAACCTGGTGGCAACGGGTGTGGATGAAATAACTGAACCCGTGAATTATAAAGGGTGTCCACACACTTTTGGCCAAGCAATGTATTTCTTCAGGATCTTTTGAGACAGAATTGAAGATAAGGTAGTATTGTGGTGTGAATGGGAGGTGCGGTGTTATAAATAAAATTAATCTGAAGATTAAGCTTGTTATCTGATAATTCAATCAATGAAAAAAATAACAACTAAAAAAAAATCTCTTCAAATCATGCTCACTTCATTGGTTGGTTGTGAAAACAGCTGGCCTAATGAATCAGACACCAAAGTCACAGGGTCAGTGAGTAAGCAGCAAATTAATTATCTTACGTAAGTATGCAGTTCCCCAGACAAACTGGCAGCAAATATAACTAATGCTTTCTCATGAAAAAAAAGAAAAAAAACTCGCATAACACAAATTCATCATCTCACTCACATTTGCATGTGACTGTGAGTGGTATCACCTACCCATAGGGCAACTGTTACAGTCTAAAATTCAAAAGGCAAAAGCACAAAGAGGCTTATGTCTGATAGAATAGACGTTTTCACCAGCTGCTGAGAGGCAGTGAATCTGGGTGTGGGTGACAACATCCACTCACATTTTCATCAGGCATGCTGGTCCCAGGCAAATGTATTCTGATTGGCCCTAAAAGGAGGCTATTGTTTCATTCCAGCTCTTAAAAAAGGCCAACGGGACCTCCTCCCGTGACAGTCTTCATTTCAAAAAGCCCTTTTTAGAACCACACAACAATTAGGCTGAGATAACATCACGGCCGCCTTACTAAAGAATGCTGAAACCAATCCAGCATTGAAACTATCAAGAGGAAACACCCTGAAAACCAGAAAAGCATCAAAACACCAACAAAACTAACAACTCTATGGAGTCCCACTAGAAACCAGCACACTGCTAAATGCTGGAAATACTAAATACTGAACATGTGCATTCCTCTCAGCTAGCTTTCTACCATCTGTCCAAATCCATAACAACATTTTTAATGTATGACTATTTCTCTCTTGGGTCATTAATAATACAGCTGAAAGCCAATATGTCATAATTTGTTGCCACATATGCATACAGAGATATGCGAGTGCAAATGGAATTCTGGGTATAATTTTGATGACTGCCGCTTGTTATTAGTCCGACAGCTGTTGCAGATGTTGACTGTAGCAAACTCTGTGGCCATACGTATACATGGCCTGTGCGTATTCCCTTGGCACTTGCTGCAAATCACCTTTAACAGCAAATTAAGATGGACAACAAAACTGCACGAAAAATTCAAACTAAACAGAAATGTTCCTCTCTAAAGAATTGAAAACAAATAATAATAAAAATTACAATTCAGTACAATAGAGAAATTATACTTTAATGACCTCGGCAGACTTCTCCACTTCTACCCTCTATTCAAACTCGCAGATGGTTTGAGACATTCATATCAGCTAAGATTATCCCACATGACTCACATATTTAAGATAAGCTTTTTTTCTTCTTGTTTAACGAGTGAGGTTAAGGAGCTCTCATATGGAAAGGAGAATTCCCCCCTCACCCGCTGACTGACCCAAACCACTTACACATTTCCCCTCTAATCATCAACTGAATGTGATATCACACAACAGGTTGCGGCATTTTCCTTCAGTGTTAATTACAGATGCCAGAGCACTTGTCACGAGGACCAGTATTTTTGGAAACTCACTATCTTTGTTGACATTTTTCTTGAAGCAAAACTTTACTAAACTTTCAAATTAAAAAAAATGCATGATAAACAGGCAAATCATAAGGAACAATTTAGTTACTGATCCCTCACTATAAAAAAAAGTTGTGAATTATCCCTTTAAGCCCAATGATCTTCGTGGAGGGAAACTGGGTCACTTTGGAGTGACTTGGCACCAAGTGGTGGATGGCCCATGGGAATGTGAAGTGGGTGAATGGGACGGGTTTGGCTGGAAGAAAAAAAAAGGGGGGGGCTGCACTGAAGAGATGTAAATGAGAAACCTTGATGAGAGGGGGAAAGCTTTCAGGTTTCAAAAAGGAGCACAATGGGTGCACTTCGAAACAATTCTACAGTAAACCTGTCCTAGTTCTGCCACATTCCAAAGCACCCACTCCAATTCAAACACCCACCGATCCAGTCGGATATGGCCCAAATGTCTTCTGAGGGTCGAGGGATGAGACACGTACCAGCAGCGATGTGACATGTCATCAGTCAACAAAAACCTACCAGTGTTAAGGTCAAAGAGTCCACAGACCTGCCTAATAATGCATGTGGAAAGGAGGTCAGAAATAATGGGAACACAATCCACTGAGAAAACACCGCATCATGTGTTTGTGTTCTGGGCTGAGGACATCTTTTGGTGACGAAAATACATAACAGCATCAAACTTAAAGGGTGCCCTCTGCTACCTTTAGGTTAGGAAAGACAAGACAAAACAGTTACCACTGCACTGCAATGATGCAATGTAAGCAAGCAGACACTGAAGAAGTGCCAACATACGGGCATGTTTAGGGGGGGATGATACACTGGTGACTGTACAAGTAGGTTAAACGCCTATTTACAACAACAGGAATCATCAACTCATGCAACTTCACCCCAGGCTTGCGATCAGAAAGCAGGGAGCGAGAGAGAAATGCATAATTTACATTATCTATGTACGTACATCACTGCTCAGTCTCCCTTCCAGTAGTCTGTCCTCATCTGAGGACAAAATATGCATGCACATCAAGAAGTGTGTGTCAGCTCCGCTTGGGAGAAGGACTGAAGTGACAGATTGAAAAACGCAGCAGAGACCCGTTGCCCTAAATAGAGCATGAGGTAAAACGAAATATCATTTTGGTGGATTGAGACAGAATGATGGGCTTTAAAACAATGCTGCAGGCGGGTCAAAGCGGGCTGCATCATCAACGCACCGCTAATCTACGTGAGGATTAAAAAGGGGACACTCCTCTATATACACCCAGCTATGTCATGGTAGGGGTGTTAAATGTACAAGATAAAAAAGGACGTCACAGCGGACTGCGCACGACACCTGCAGAGGCTAATTGGCAAATCAACCAATCATGATCAGTCATATAACGACACTCGTTCAACGAACAACACGGAGATGATCGCTTCACTTCAGCGACAACATAATCTCATCATGTGTCTCCACTCTTGCACCGCCATTCAAGAGCGACGCAAGCCGGCAGGTGTGGTGTATTTGCCATGCAGTGCGGGCCCACCTCATCACCATAGGGGGAGAAAAAAATAAAAGCGAGAAAATCCTTAACACCCCCCCCCCCCATATACCGTTAACAGCAGTTATATACGGGACGTACCGCTTGAACATCTTCTCCATGTCCTTGATCTGTTTGCGGGAGAACTCTTTAAACTCCGTGTAGGGGTTGAACACCTTGTTGTGCTTGGGCGCAGCGGTGCCGTCGTTGATGTCTAGCCGCCGGCTCAGTTTGGCGCTCAGTTCGGATGCGCCGCCGCCGCCGTCGTCGTCGTTGGTCGGAGCCGCTTTTCTCAGCGGCTCGGGGTTCCCGGGTTTCGCCGGCGCTGCCTCCGCGACGTCGTCCGACGGTGTCCGCTGCTCGGCGTCCAAACGGCGCTGGAGTTTCTTCGCCAGCTCCTCCGATGCCATCGTTGTTTCAGCGGCTGCTTTGGATACGGTTTGCGGAGAGCGCCGCCGTAGGCCTCGATGCACTGACAGGAGTCGGGTCGAAATGCTCCCCCCCCAACCCGAGAGAGACTGATTCTAGAGGGGCGGGACATCCGAACCCGCCAATCAGCGGAGAGACTGCTAATTACCCTAGTAGAGGACCATAATACGCCTGGTTTAAGCCAAATTATTTGTGTAGTCGCGCCTGTTCGTGGATGTTTTGTGGATGTTTTGATCCACTGAGATGACAGGACTGTTTTAGTCGGGGTAGATGGCGAGGTTTCACTAACTTTTCTTATCAGCCCGTTATAAAGAAGGGACAGGCTGAGTGAAAAGCAAGTCCGAAATATAGACCTGAGTCGCGATTTAGCGTTAGAGGGCTTGACAATCACATTATATTCTCCAACATGAAAATGGGATGAAAGCCAAAGTATGAACCCCCCCCATCATTAGACCCTCGATTCAGATGAGGAAACACTCCACCGAAAATATCAGATGTCAGAAGTCTCTATCGATTCACTATATTATTAATTTGTCAGAATTTGGAGAAAAATATTTTGTTTTGAATAATAGGAACTAGTGGAATGAAAATTAAATCACCTATTTTTCTGGACTTAGCCTGTTAGTGATTTTAAGTTCCTGTTATAAGCTGTTGCCACAGTATATGCATTGAGCTCTTATTTTGAAGGCTGAAGAGAGAGCGGAAGTGCTGTACGCAGCGTTGTTGCTGTGGAGTTCTGTTGGGGGAAGAATCCAAATAAAGTGGTCCTCGTGTGAAAGTGGAACCTCCGTATTTGTTATTTTATAGTTTCATACAGTATAGGCGACATCTACAAACCCTCGGTTACATCGGTGGCAGCGGTGGGATGCTTGTGCCAACGTCCCGCAAAAGAAACGTTTAAATTACCGAAAAGAAAGGTTCGGAGAGTCAGTTAGCTTCTCAGTTAGCCTCAGCTAGCAACGGCGGAGCTTCGTCGTGTCGGAAACCCGGCGCGGTGTGTGCACGAAGACTTCACTCATCTTGCTGCTGTCTTCTGAGATAATTGAGGAGCAACATGTGGAAATACGAGGATCCGCTGGACTATAATGACAGAGAGCGACGTGGAGAAAAGCCGTTCGCCAGCAACGTGAGGATTGAACTCCCGCCGCCATTTTCCGGGGAGGAAAAACAAAGTTTCCTCTGCTGGGCCAGACAATACGAAGTGGCGGTGAAGGCGCTGGTTGGAGGCACTGGTGGTGACTTTGACTATGAACTGGTGAGGATTTTACCAACGCGTCTAACAAATGCTGCTTTTCTGCTATGGCTCCAGAAGAGGAATGGCTCCCTTTTCAGGCGGATTACGCTGAGGTAAAGGAGAAATTGCAGGAGGCTTTCGGACAAAGACATTTTCTTGACTGTTTCAGAGCAAACCTCTCTGCCCGTCTCCGTGCTCCCAGAGAGAGTCTGGAAGTATATGCAGCAGAAATAAGCAAGCTAGTTCAAGAGGCATTCCCAGGCTATGGTGATATAGCTCAGAAAGAGGAGAAATTTCGCAGATTTCTGGCTGGACTTGACCCGGCGCTGCGAGCTAAATGTCACGAGCAGGGAGCTACTGATTTGGCTGAGGCCCTGACCATTGCTGGCCGGTGTGAGATGGCCCGAGAGGCCCTAAAGATGGACTATGTCAACACCCACGTACGCCAGCCTCCCACTGAAAGCAGTGCAGCGGCTATGGTGCACTCCATATCTGATGGGAGTGGTTTGTACAGAGCTATGGATAGACTTACTGCGGATATGAGGGAAATGAGGATGGAAATGAAACAAATGGCAGAGGAAAACAACCGACTGCGATCCAGCCGCTGGAGAGATGAACGGAAAGCCCCTTACCCAGTATGTGGAGGTCGCACATGGGGTGAACAGAGAGGGCGTTCACCTGACCATGGCTGGCGCGAGCGGCGAGCAGAAGGAGGCCCCAGGGAGAAACAGGACTACTGGACCCCCTGCAACAACCGAGCCAACTCCACAAGTTGGCGGGGTCCCAGACCTGCTAGGAGCCCCTCTAATGAGGAAGGACAGAGACGGCGAGGCATGCATTTTCTCTCCCCCAAGAGGGAAGACTCAGCAAACCAGTCGGGAAAAGAAATGTAGCTGATGTTGCGGCCCAAACACCAGCTACAGAGCCTATGCGCCCTCTGGAGGGAGGAATGCTTATCCCCTCCCCGAGTAATGCCATGACATCAGACAAGACAGAGCAGCGAACCTCATACGTGAGGGGAAGCATTGAAGGGACTGAAATTAACATATTGGTCGATTCAGGGGCAACCGAGTCGTTTATCAGTGACAATTTCCGCATGTCTGTTCCAGCCCTGCACAAGCAGCCCCTAACAGCGGACTTTATTGCTGCGTGGCAGTGAATGGACAGATGCTTGACACACTGGGTACCATAACAGTCACACTGCGTCTGGGGAAGACCTCCCGGCAGCATGTTTTCCACGTCATTAGGGAGTCCACACAAACAGCGCTGCTGGGCCTGGACTTTCTTGTCACAAATCACACCCTGCTGGATTATGCCCGTGGCAAACTGCAGCTATGGGACACTGTACTTCCACTTCTGAGTGGCAAAGACCTGATTCCTGAGTGTTGTAATGTTTCCATCGCCACTGTCATGACACTGCCCCCCCTCACCGAGATGCTGGTGCCTGTGAGTGTGTCCCCACCTGAGCCCGTTGACCAGCTCCCTGACTTTGTGGGCTACTTATCACCCAACCTCAAAGGCAAAAGTGAGTGTGTCATAGCTCACACAGTGACATCTGTGAAAGACGGGGTCACCATAGCCCGTGTGTTGAACCCTACAAATCAGGACATTATACTGAGGGAAGGCGTGCACCTGGGGGAGTTTTTCTCTGTGGATGAGTCCGAAATCGTGTCACTCCCACAGGTTCCGACGGAGACTGTCTCTGCCATTTCATCCAGTGATGTGCCTTTTGTGTCACTGGAGGAGTCTCCCGCTAGTCAGCAACAGAAAGCACAACTGGCTGCACTGCTGGCAGAGCATCAGGAGATATTCAGCACATCAAAAGGAGGGACTGGCAAATGCACAGTTATCCAACATCACATCAAGACCGGTGATCATCCTCCTCTACGGCAGCGCGCCTACCGGACTTCACCAGAAAAGAGAGAGGAAACAGACAGGCAGGTGGCCGCCCTGCTGGCTGACGGGGTAATTGAGGAAAGCTGCAGCCCCTGGGCCTCGCCTGTTGTCCTTGTAAAGAAGAAGAATGGTGAGTGGAGGTTCTGCATTGATTATTGTCGCCTGAACAGTATAACCGTGAAAGATTCTCATCCTCTCCCCAGGGTGGACAAGACCCTGGATGCACTGGCGGGCTCCCTGTGGTTCAGCACGTTGGACTTCTCTAATGATTACTGGCAGGTCGAGGTCGCTGAGGGAGACAGGGAGAAAACTGCCTTCACAATGGGCCGGGGCCTCTATCAGTGGCGGTCGATGCCAATGGGCCTTACTAACTCACCTGCAACATTCCAGCGCATGATGGAGCTGGTGCTCAGAGGACTCCCATGTACCTCGATGACATTCTAATATACAGCCCCACCTTTGAGGACCATCTCTCCAGTTTGCGTGAAGTTTTCTCCAGGATTCAGGCAGCCGGTCTCAGGCTGAATTCTAAGAAGTGTCACCTGGCTCGAGATCATGTAGTGTTCCTGGGACATGTTGTTTCTCGCCACGGCTTACAGCCCGACCCTCGAAACAAAGATAAAGTCAGAACCTGGCCCACACCACAGAATCCAACCGAAGTGAGAGCATTTGTGGGCCTTTGCTCTTACTACAGACGCTTTGTTAAGGACTTTGCCCAGCGTGCAGCTCCTCTGCATCGCCTCACCTGCAAAGACACACCTTTCAGATGGACAACTGAGTGTAACACAGCCTTTGAGTACCTGAAAGGGGTGCTTTCATCTGCTCCGGTTGTCACCATGCCTGACTTTAACATCCCCTTTAAAGTGTAGACGGATGCCTCCATGGAAGCAGTTGGGGCTGTATTGGCTCAGGACAGGGACGGACTGGAGCGAGTGGTGGCATACACTAGCCAATCGCTCACTTCCCCAGAACGGCGTTGGTCTACATTTGACAGAGAACTGGGCTGTAGTGTGGGCTATACGCCAATTCAGACATTACTTTGGATCAGCTGCCTTTACCATCGTAACTGATCACAAGCCTCTGCTGGGCCTGCGCGGCATTTCTATTGACAAGGATCCCACGGGACGCAGAGCAAGATGGGTATTGGAACTAGACCCTTATAACTGGATTATACAGCACAAGGACGGGCAACGGCATACTAATGCTGATGCACTCTCACAGCGTCCTCAGGACCCCGAGCTCAGGGTGGTAAATGTCACCACGCGGCAGCCAAAACAAGTGAATGTCATAGGCTCGGAGGAAGGGCCAAGTGTTCCCCAAACAGACACTCAGCTGCTTCAAGCATCCGCTGGGAAACCCCAGACCTCTGACTTCGACGCAGGGGAACAGCGTGTGGAGAGGAGCAGTGAGACGCAGGATTTGTCTTTCATGCATGCACTGTCACATGATGGAACGGAAATGAGGGAGCTACAATGGGCTGACCCAGATATTAGGCAGGTATTGAACTGGATGGAGAGGAGTGGTTCTTGGCCACCTAGGGGGTGGATGAGAGGTAGCTCCCGGTGGCTTAGAAAATTATTAACTGAATATCCCCGCCTCTCTGTTGTTAATGGACTACTCTGCAGAGCGGTGAACTCTCCCCTCACTGGAGATGCTCTGTGTCAGGTTGCCATGCCCTCCTCGGTGGTCCCTGATGTGCTGCAGCATCTGCATGGGGGCTTTACATCGGCACATTTCTCAGTGGAACGTGTGTGGGAACGTGCAAGGAAAACTTGCTACTGGCCTTCCATGTTCAAAGATATTCAACAGTGGTGTGAGCAGTGCATCCCATGTCAAACCCGCAGGGCCCCGGTGCCTAAGCATCATGCACCGATGGGGAGCGTCCGAGCAACTCGGCCATTCCAGAGAGTGGCAACTGACATCCTTGAACTGCCAGTGACCTCTAAGGGAAACAGGTATGTGTTAGTAGTGGAAGACTACTTTACCAAGTATGTGAATCTGTATGCTCTCCCTAACCAAATGGCCCAGTCAGTAGCACAGTGTTTGTTTGAAGACTATGTGCTGGTGCATGGCGTTCCTGAAGTGGTCCACAGTGATCAGGGCCGGCAATTTGAAGCTGAGATTGTTCAAAGACTGTGTCAACTCCTGGGAATTAAGAAAACACGCACTACACCTTATAATCCCAAGTCGGACGGAATGGTTAAACGCTTTAATCGCACCCTCATTGACCAGCTGGCCAAATCATTGCTCGCCTGTGGTGGTGAGTGGGACGATTATCTGAAACAGGTGGCTTTCGCCTATAACACATCTGTTCATGCCTGCACCAACTACACTCCGTATTATCTAACTCACGGACGGGAGGCTCGTGTTCCAGTGGATGTGTTGGTGCCATCTCAGTTGGTGCGTTCGGACTTACCTCTTTCTCATGCTGACTTTGTGGCCTCTCTGGCAGAGAGGCTGGAGACTGCTTTTGCTGGTGCCAGGCAGGGTGGCGCTGACGCTCACGAGAAGCAGAAGTTGTACTATGATGGAACGGTCCGTCACCAGCCGTATGCAGAAGGGGATCTGGTATGGCTGCATTATTCGACAGAGGACCGTATGAAACTTGCTCCCCACTGGAAGGGGCCCTACAGGGTCCTGTCTGTGTTGGGCTCTGAGGGTAAACCTGGACTCAGCTATCATATTGGCAGCCCTTTGGACTTTGATGGACAGGGGCAGGTCATCCATTATGATAGACTGAAACCATACACACTACCGGTGGCTGCTGGTTTTTCAGATAGCCTGCCAACTTCTCCTCTTCATGCTCCCTCGCTGCTGGACGAGAGGTCGCCAGAGAGGGACTTTGTGGCTGAGGAGTCGCTGGCCTCTGGTGACACAGAGACTGTTCGGATTACAGGCACCAGTGAACCACTACAGACTGTTGCTCGTTCTGGGAGGATTGTGAGAAAACCACTTCGTTTCAAGGACTTTGTCACGTTTGGTTAGCTGTTTGAAGAACAAAAAACAAGAAACATCACAGACAAGTCAATATGACTGTTGGAATTTCTGTTGAATGTTTGTCGGGGTCACTTGACATCTTTTTTTACTGTGATGGTACATTTTTTTTCTTCCCATATGTATATAGTATGTCTGGATGCTATGGTGTATCAGAACTTTCCGGTGTACGTGGGGCATAGTGTGGCATACTTTATTGAGACTGTGCAGTGATGTGAGGGATAACTTGCATAATGTTATTGTTAAGATTTTGTTTTATGGTGTTGGGTTCCTTCTGGGGTTCGCAGATTGATATGCACTTTTTTTGGTTTCAGGGTATGTTTTCTGCTTTATGTATGTATATTTAGGAGGACAGGTTGATAATGTTTTGGACAAGCCTGTGTTTTTTTGCACTTATAGTGTTACTGTTTTGAAACGAGGACGTTTCTTTTTGTAGGAGGGGAGGTATGTAACCTATTTTTCTGGACTTAGCCTGTTAGTGATTTTAAGTTCCTGTTATAAGCTGTTGCCACAGTATATGCCTTGAGCTCTTATTTTGAAGGCTGAAGAGAGAGCGGAAGTGCTGTACGCAGTGTTGTTGCTGTGGAGTTCTGTTGGGGGAAGAATCCAAATAAAGTGGTCCTCTAGTGAAAGTGGAACCTCCGTATTTGTTATTTTATAGTTTCATACAGTATAGGCGACATCTACAAACCCTCGGTTACATCACTAATGAACATCTAGAGTAAAAAATGATAAATTCTACATTCTCCATCCCAAGCTTTTTATATTACACCATGCAACTCGATGCAATTTGCCCAATTTCTACGCCAATAATCGGGTCTTTATTTGATTTTGTCAAAGCCTGTTTTTCTCAGACGTTTTGCTGTGGGAAAGCAATGTTGGGAGTGAAAATGTGGCAGGTAAAATGGTACCAGTTATAAAACAGTATATACTATGGCTTGAAAGTGGGGTTTTCTAAGTAAATGGTTGTATATAACAACAGAGCAAGCTCGAATAAACTAGGATTTACAATTAGAAACACATCTTTGTGGTGTGAGCAACTTTTTTTTTTATCCATAGCACAGTCTTTTATCAAATGTCTTATTTATATTGGCAACTGATGTATCCTGCCAAAAGAGTGGAATTTCAGGTTTTATTTTTTAAAAAGGATTAAACGTGCAATGTGTCTTTTCTACCTGAATGCTTACCTCTGTCATTTGGTGATGTGATTATTAACAACAAATCAAAAACTGATTAGTGGCTTGGTAACTTTTTAAGAGGCCCTTCAAATGCAACGCATAACACTTAAGCCAGCCTGACTGCCGTGTTCTGGGTAGTTAGGGGGCTTTAAATAAGTGCTTTACATTTTTCACTTTAAGTGCCATTCAGCAACCCCTGTTGATATACGTATACTAGTCATATTATTCTCCAGGAAAGCTGAAATGAAGTTGTTGAACCCCTATGGCAAAATTAAGTGTCTGCACAAATAAATATATCCTGTATGTAGTCTAAACAGGTAGGCCTACATACACAGTGTTGACAATGTCAGACTCTGGTCAACGCGCTTAAATAGATATGCAATTTGAAATCTGTGATGCAGATTTCACTCAGCTGAGATGACATGAAGCAATAATATTGTGGCGAATACTACTAGAGTGTTTCTGCACCACGTCACAATATGTTGAAATACATTCCCAGTTTCCGATGGCTCAGCTGATACTGGGGGGGGGGGGTCTCTTTAACATTTAGCCATGAATGCAAAAGGAATCCTATGAGAAAAAGAGATATTTTGGGCTTTAAAGCTATCATGGGATGGTGGACACTTTTAGAACTTCACTAATTCCTACCTTATTATCAAAGATGGGGGAGACTAAATTTAAGTCCCATTAATTTAGGGCTGCAGTCAGTGGCGCCCCCAGGGGGTGGCCAGGGATGGCCACGGCCACCCTGATACTATCCCTGGCCCCCCCGCTGGCCACCCCAGCCACGAGTCGCATATGCAGAATATGCTTCTGATTATGCATAATATGCTTCTATCTGATATCTTACATTAGGTGCTGTTCATTTAAATCAATAATTTATATTTTTCTTAACTCTCATAGTGACAGTTTTCAACTAGCCTATACCGTATACTACAACAGTAGCATAGAATTCCCGAAACTCAGTCATGGCTTTTGGTTTTGGTGTGCCACCCCAAGATTTTCAGTGGCCCTATTTGGCCACCCCGATGAAAAATTTCTGGGGGCGCCGCTGCAGTATGTAGGATTTGATATGTCTGTGGCACAACTTATTATTATCCAAGGCCAGAGTCACAGATGAGGTATCAGTTTGTGCCACAGAATTAATGGCAATAATTTTGGCATTTTGGTGGGTAGAGGAAGAGAGACCGAGCAATGGTGGCTTTATTTTTCAATCCACCAACCAGTAATAACAGAGTGAGCTATGTTGCAGGAGAGGGGAGAGAAACTGATAAACTAATAAGACTGAGGCTGGGCCGCAGCGGGCGGAACTCGTGTTTACTGGTAGCATGACAGCCCAACACATTATTTCAACCTGCAAGAATTTTAGCAAACAAATTGAGTCAGAAATTAAGCATCAAAATTAGATTTCTTCGTTTACTTTTAAACGTTCGTGTGGTTGAAATGGGCATTATCGAGTATCTAAAATGAGAACTGTGCAGTCTATGTGCCACTGGACTTGTTATTAATCTCGGATATTATCGCTGTTACTGAGTTGTTGTTTTTTCAGTGACCAGTGGAGGACGGTGTTTGCGTCTCAAAGCATTGAAACTGTTCGTGACGCGGAGGAGGAAAAAGAAAAATAAGGAAAAGGGGGAAGAAGAAGAAGATGTTGCTGATGACAGACGTAAGAGGACCGGTCGGTAGTTTAGATCTGTCGTCACAGTGAATATTATGGCTTTGAGGCGAGCGTTGCATTTCGTTTTTAAAGTTGGTGATCGGGGCAAAACAGCCACCTTTTACCGGGATGTACTTGGCATGAAGGTATGTATCCACAGTCATAAACCGTAAGGGTGACTGCTGGTGAGGATTTTGTACACTCATTGTTTCGCAATGTAAATTTGCTATGACTTGATTTCCTCTAAGAGTGGACAGATGTGTGTGATATTGCTCTATGAAACTGAAAAACATACGCTTTGTTGTTGTTGTTTCAGGTTTTACGTCATGAGGAGTTTGAAGAAGGCTGCAAAGCAAGTTGTAACGGGTAGGTATGCTAGTATTGAACTTTGCCCACGTCAAGCCACAACATAGTCGAAGCACGTTTGTTGATTCTTTTTAAGCCAGTCTTTCTTCACTGTGTACTCTTTATTGTGTACTCCTACAGTCCTTATGATGGAAAATGGAGCAAGACAATGGTTGGCTTTGGCCCAGAGGATGACCATTTTGTGGCTGAACTGACATACAATTATGGAGTAGGAGAGTATCAGCTTGGCAATGATTTCTTGGTGAGTGAGAAACTGTAGACTACAACATAGACATAATTTTGAATGTCACCTAAGTACCAAAGAATATGACGTACTTTGAAAATGGAGTAAGAAAGTTGGGGAAACGTTTATCCCCGAATGTCTTCATTTCAGGGGCTCACTCTGCAATCAAGCCAGGCTGTTAGCAATGCTAAGCGTCTGGGATGGCCCCTGTCTGAAGTAGGAGAAGCACTCTATTTGGCTGAGGCCCCAGGGGGGTATCGCTTCTACCTGGTGGACAAGGAGCAGCCTCTTAATGGTGAGTCTCACAGACCTGTGGCGAGTCAAAAGGGAGACCTTTCTGCAGTCTGGTACACCGTTGGTGTTCAAGACACCTTAGAACTGTGATATTATAATGTGGAAAGAAGACCATGTCATCAAAGTGCCTTAAACCAAGAGGAATAACTGTGTGAAATGCGGATATCCGGGTCTTTTTAGCAATCTCTCCCCCACGGTTTGAACAACAGGCGTGCAAGCCTTGTGCCTCTTCATAACTCATAATGTAGCCTTTTTTGAGCCGTTTTTCTGTTCATCATGGTCGATTTACTATTTATTAAGGTAATAAGTAAGTGTGTGTGTGTGTGTGTGTGTGTGTATTTGCCTTTTTACTAGATGCCTGGGTATTATTATTGGTATTTTTTGGCAATATGTACAGTGTTATGTCATGCCAATAGAGCCACTTTGAATATTATTTACATTCAGGAAGCTCACCAACTTTCTTGACTTTTGATTCAGCAAAACTGTTAAATAGCTCTGACTAGAATGCTCCAGGCATCCAGTGAACAAGCTTCTATTATCTATTCTGAGGAGAGAGGAATTTATAAATATGACTACTACTACTATTTTCGGCTGCTCCCGTTAGGGGTCGCCACAGCGGGTCATCCGTTTCCATTTCTTCCTGTCCTCTGCATCTTCCTCTGTCACACCAGCCACCTACATGTCCTCCCTCACCACATCCATAAACCTCCTCTTTGGCCTTCTTTTTTTCCTCTTCCCTGGCAGCTCCATATTCAGCATCCTTCCCCCAATATACTCAGCATCTCTCCTCCACACATGTCCAAGCCATATCAATCTTGCCTCTCTTGCTTTGTCTCCAGACCGTCCAACCTGAACTGTCTCTCTAATATAATTGTTCCTAATCCTGTCCTTCGTCACTCCGAATGAAAATCTTAGCATCTTCAACTCTGCCACCTCCAGCTCCACCTCCTGTCTTTTCGTCAGTGCCACTGTCTCCAAACCATATAACATAGCTGGTCTCACAACCATCTTGTAAACCTTCCCTTTAACTCTTGCTGGTATCCTTCTGTCGCAGATCACTCCTGACACTCTTCTCCACCCACTCCACCCTGCCTGTACTCTCTTCTTCACCTCTCTTCTGCACTCCCCGTTACTTTGGACAGTTGACTGTATTTAAACTCATATGCCTTTGTCACCTTTACTCCTTACATCCTCACCATTCCACTGTCCTTCCTCTCATTCACACATATGTACTCTGTCTTGCTCCTACTGACTTTCATTCCTCTTCTCTCCAGTTTATACCTCCACCTCTCCAGGCTCTCTCAACCTGCGCCCTACTCTCACTACAGATCACAATATCACCCGCAAACATCATAGTCCATGGAGACTTCTGCCTGATCTCGTCCGTCAACCTGCCCATCACCATTGCAAACAAGAAAGAGCTCAGAGCTGATCCTTGATGTAATCCCACCTCCACCTTTAACCTATCTTTCATTCCTACCGCACACCTCACCATTTTCACACTTCCCTCATACATATCCTGCACCACTCCTACATACTTCTCTGCAACTTCCGACTTCCTCATACAATACCACCTCCTCTCTCGGCACCCTGTCATATGCTTTCTCTAAATCCACACAATGTAACTCTTTCTGGCCTTCTCTATACTTCTCAATCAATGTTCTCAAAGCAAACATCGCATCTGTGGTGCTCTTTCATGGCATGAAACCATACTGCTGCTCGCTAATCATCACCTCTCCTCTCAACCTAGCTTCTATTATTCTTTCCCATATCTTTATGCTGTGGCTGATCAACTTTATACCTTTGTAGTTATTACAGTTCTGCACATCACCCTTATTCTTGAAAATCGGTACCAGAATGCTTCTTCTCCACTCCTCAGACATCCTCTCACTTTCCAAGATTGTGTTAAACAATCTAGTTAAAAATTCCATCTCTACTTCCGGTTTGTTCAAGTGTCCCTGTAGACACAATTTGCCATGTCTGCGGGTGGAAAGCCGGATGTGGGTATGTGTCCTGGTCGCTGCACTAGCGCCTCCTCTGGTCAGCCAGGGTGCCTATTCGGGGGGAGGGGGAACTGGGGGGAAAAGTGTGACCCTCCCACGCACTACGTCCCCCTGGTGAAACTCCTCACTGTCAGGTGAAAAGAAACAGCTGGTGACTCCACATATATTGGAGGAGGCACCACAATGTCCTGTTGTCAGTTCCACCTTGGTGTTTGTATGTTTTGTCTTTGTGTGAGAGTTTTTATGCTGGCTACAAACTAATTTCCCTGCAAGGGACACTAAGGATACTTTGACTTTGACTTTAACTTGACTTTGAGGTAGTCTGCAGCCCTCCCCGGATCGGCAGAGGGGGTGGAGCAGCGACCAGAATGGCTTGAAAAATAGGGTAATTACAATTGGGGAGAAAAAAAAAAGGAGGGGGGGGACTCCATCTCCTAAACCTCTTCCCACCTCCACGGGTATGTCATCAGGACCAACTGCCTTTCTACTCTTCATCCTCTTCATAGCTGCCCTCAATTCCTCCTTGCTAATCCACCGCATTTCCTGATTCACTATCCCCACATCATCCAATCTTCTCTCTCTCATTTTCTTCATTCATCAGCCCCTCAAAGTACTCCTTCCACCTTCTCAGCGCACTCTCCTCGCTTTTCAGCACATTTTCAGCTCTATCCTTGATCGCCCTAACCTGCTGCACATCCTTCCAGTTCGGTCCCTCTGTCTAACCAACCGGTACAGTCCTTTTCTCCTTCCTTAGTGTCTAACCTTTCATACAACTCACCATACGCCTTTTCCTTTGCCTTTGCCACCTCTCTCTTCACTTTACACTGCATCTTCTTGTACTCCTGTGTACTTTCTTCATCTCTCTGACTATCCCACTTCTTCTTTGCCAAGCTCTTCCTCTGTATACTTTGCTGTACTTCCTCATTCCACCACCAAGTCTCCTTGTCTTCCTTCCTCTGTTCTGATGACACACCAAGTACCTTCCTAGCTGTCTCCCTCACTATTTCTGCAGTGCTTGCTCAGCCGTCCGGCAACTCTTCACTACCACCCAGTGCCTTTAACCCAGAGGAATTTATAAATCTTCGGTCTTTTTTAATCTCACATGTAAAAATTTGTAAATCATCTGCTCCTTCTGTATCTATCATTTTTAATCATCTTGCATCTTCATCACTGTTCAATTAAACTAAAATAAAATGAAATAATAAAACCTGAATGTTGGTAGAGGCCTGACTGAAGGTCTACACTGCATAAAGGTTAAACTAAGTTCAAAATTATGCAAGTTACCCACATGTCCAACTTCTTCTTTTTAACGTATATTGTGCATTGTCACCATGATGCTTGTTGTAATAATTTCCTGAATGGGAATGTCAGTGGGTAGCTAAAGGGAGTAGATATAGGGGGTAGATATATTTTCTGAAACCGTCAATGATGTTGTGAGTGCTCAACTAATGAGCGGAATATCAACACACTCATCAGGTGCTAATGAGTGCGAGACGCACGAAACAGGCCTGTACTGCAATGTATTAAAATCTTTTTTCCTGTATCCGTGTTGATATATATATATAAATATATACACCAACCACAGAACTGTTTATGAGCATTTTTGTTTATTGTTGTTTTGTTTTTTACAGTGCAGGAAATAATATGTGTTTAAATATGCAGTGTTCTTGTTTTCATTTGTGTTTGTTTGTATACCCTAAAGCATATTTGCATCTATTCACCTGTTCAAAGATCCTGTGCAAAAGGTTTGTCTGGCAGTATCAGACCTCAAAAAATCAACCCACTACTGGGCCACCCTCTTGGGAATGAAGGTGATGGAGATGAATGATGAGAAGAAAACTGTGTTGATGGGATATTCTGACACTCATGTGAGTCTAAATAAACTCTTTTGAAGGAACAATACATTAATATTGACTGTGGTTTTTAAAATTTGTGAGATTAAGTTAAATGTAGGCAAGAATTAAATGCTTACAGTGTCATTGTGTGTGTGATGTTTAGGGCTCACATGTGAGAATCTTAATTTTTTTTATGTATGCAGTGTAAACTGGAACTTCATGATGTTGGTGGGACGGTAGATCATGGAACAGCCTTTGGAAGAATAGCATTTTCATGCCCTCGAGAGCAGGTAAACTAGCCATACATTGTTAACACAACAAGTAAATCTTTTACTTTGTCAATATTCAAGAAGAATATTAATAACCATAACAACAATGATGATGATTATTGGAATAATATTGTTGTACTACATTTCTCAGTTACCTGACCTCGAGGCCTTGATAAAAAAGGAAAGTCAGAAAATCCTCACACCATTAGTCAGCTTGGATACCCCTGGAAAGGCTACAGTAGAAGTTGTCATTTTGGCTGACCCAGTAAGTGAGTTAGGTTACATTACATAATGTTTCATTGTAAAATATACTCCCTTAACTGGGTTGTTTTGTTTAGGATGGCCATGAGATTTGCTTTGTGGGCGATGAGGCTTTCAGGCAACTCTCTAAGGTGGACCCCACTGGAAATGCGTTGCTTAATACGGTTGGTATTGCTTAACATCACTCCCTATATACAATTTTTGTCATGATATAGATTTTAACAGATGCTCTTTATGCTTTTAATCTTTTTTAGGCTATGGCTGAGGATAAAAGTGATGAATGGTTTGCAAAGCACAACAAGCAGAAAGCTGCTGCATGAATAAGTGGGGCTTGGCTGGAAATCTGTCCATAGCCAGAATGTGTATTGTCAACTGTTCACAAGAGATGGATGGCGCCCATAGTGTCAGTCCGCTTTAACTGTCCACTCACTGAGTTATTCCCTGGCTGGCAATTAAATATGTGTTTCCCCTGTGGTGGCTGCTATGAAACGCAGTTTGACTTGGTACTGTGAATGGATCACTTTTTTTTCCTTTTTAAAAAAAAAAAATTTGATGGATTTAATCTGGCGCTTACCATACTATGTCCAATCATATTGCAAATGGTAAAGCAGAATTGATTATTTTATCATAAGAAGTATGCCAAGAGTCATCTTAAATCTGTAATGCCTATATCATCACATTGAAAGTAAATAAGTCTTCTGATCTCATTTGCTGAGTTCAAGCCACATGATGCAGGGCCAGGACGTGGCCCTGCATCATGTGGCCCTGCATAATGCATAACTATTCTGCATTGCTGTTAGTTTGGTCGTACTTGAGTATTATTGAACATACAGTATGATCTTAACTCATTCCATCTGATATGAACGCTCCTTGCACGTGTATATTTTCTTCTGTTAAATAAAGTGGCAAACTAAAAAAGCCTTAGTATGTAAAATGACTTGGTTTTTTTTAATAGACCTTTCCATATGATGTCTCTGAAAGTGGTAGTCGGTCTTCGAACTTCCTCGCGTAGGTCAGGTAGGCGTGTAAAGCGGTGAGCGGTGGCTCCGTGTTGCATGTTTTGAGTCCGCAGCTCAGAGAAAAACTTGATTTTCGACGTCGACGCGGCCGGAGGCGCTCAAGATATCAAGGCGGTAGAGGTGGGACGGTCGGGAAGCGACCCTGGCTTGTGTTTACTCCGGGGAAACAACTTCTCTGGGGAGACTGGTCCGTATCGTTATGGACGCCGGGGACGTGTGAGGTGATAGATATTCTTCCTATTTCACGCTGAATGAGTTCGAGGTGTTTGACGGAAAGCTAACGTATGATAGCTAGAGATCTGTAACGTCAACACGGACTCGCTAATAGCTGACTAGTTTACAGGCTAAGCTAACCTAGCCGGTTAAGCTAATGTCAGCGTCATCTTGCCGATATTGTCTTGTAAGTTTCCTATGGATTATTTTTAAGAGACCGCAACAAACGCGTTAGCGTTGGCCAGCTGTTTATCGTTCGGTTATGAGGGAGCAACGTTGCAAGCAGCAGAGCCAGAGCAGGGGTTGGTCGCTTTGGCGCTTGTTAGCTCCAAGCTACTGAAGTGGGCGCTTAAGCTAGCCAAAAAAAAAGCAAGAGTTTATGTGGCATTTTATCTCTACTCTGTAGTTAACTGTCTTCTAGCTCGTTTCGCCGTTAGCCAATAGCAAGCTAGCTGAACAACGCTCCACCGACGTTAGTCAATTCACGCAGCCAAACTTCAATGCGGCCAGTTGACTTGACAGACACGGATTAATTTTTTTATGACATTTACCGGTTTAAGCAATTAAGTAGCCCAAGGTTTAGAAGCACTTGATTGACAGGTGTTCCGTGCTCAAGAGGCAAACGTTTTATTCCCTTACAGCGGCTGACACGGACGAGAACGGCAGCCAGCCCCATGACCACGAACTGGGTGTGAACCACTTGGGACAGAATGTCTCTCTCGTTGATGTCCTTCCTTGCAGTTCTGCTGCTCGGGATATGTTTGTTATCGGTCCTCATCTTCAGGTAAGAATCAGTGGTTTGTGATCGTGAATTCTGCATGCCCCAGGATTGGCTATTAACTTAAACCTCCTGATTTAATTTGGAATTGAAACATTGCGTTTCACTGCTTGAATGCAATGGCTTCCATTTCCCCACTGGTTTAGTGTAAACTTGTATGCAAGCTGTACTCACGTGACTTGACAGATGACGGCAACGCCTCTAGTGCGAAGAGATTATTTTTTTCAGGAAAAAAGCGCAAGACTTCTACAAGACATAAATGGAACAGGGCACATGAGAGTACAGACACAAGCGACAGGGGTTTGAGAGTCAATATGACAAACGAATGAGGGCTCACGGTTGCGTTGGCACTATTGAATAGTAAATTGAGTAATTCTGTTATTGCTACGACTGCATACTGAGATGTAACCCAGATGTCATCTGCCATTGTGTGCTTAACTGGATGAAGTACAGTTTTGAACAATGCATTCACATAAAAATGTGTCTTTTAAAGGTGGCTCATTTGCACTCTGGCTGTCAGATTCCTCCAGAATTTACTCAATGCTGAGCTGAAGATCAAATCAGTGGGGCTGTTCTCAGTCAGAGGAATTAGTATCCTGTTTCACCCCCAGCATACTCTGGTAGGTCACCACTCAGGGGTTGTTTACTTAACATTCATGTGTTGAGGTTATGTGCTGCAGGTACTCTTTGATAAGAGGTACGATTTAAGTCATTGATATGTAGAGCATAAAAAAAAACCTTCAATATTCCTCACCCCATTATACATTATGGGTTCTTGTTTGATTTGCTTTTGCCTTAAATGTGACAAAGTTGTTTTCTTTTCATAGGAAATTGATAGAATATGGATTTCAAGTAAACTGTTGAACCAGGACTTGCAGTAAGTGGTCAACATCAATATCACACTGATGATTTAAAATTATTTGGAAAATACCCTTTAAGGGGTAAATAAGGGTAAATTATCTTTTCACCATCTGGTTGGAACTCAGGAGTCAGCCAACGGGTGTGGCGCCCTTGGTGAAGGAAGGGGTTAAGTATTTTGCTCAAGGATATATTGATGGGTATGGCTGCACAGAGGACTGAGCCTGGGTTCTCCAGTTGGCGAATGACCTTCCTTGCTACCACTAGCCCACACAAATAAGAAATAAGTTGGCATAAATGCATTGCTTTGCTTTCTGTAATGTTGCTTAACATTCCTTGACTAAGAAGTGTTAACCATATGTTTATATTCTAGAAGGTACCTGGCATTTTGTGTCGGTGAAACCAGAGTAAGATTAGATTTACAAGCACCTCTGAGACATCTGGTGAAGAAGAGCCATGGAGGAAATTCAGGGAAATTTCCTGTTAGCCCTAAAGTCCTACGGTTTCTTTCACAGGTATGGGGGGGGTCAATCAAATGGTGATCAGTTTCCCTTGTTAAAATGGTTTATAGACTAACGGTGTTGATCCATTTCAGCCTCTCAAGTGGACTCAAGACTATGACTCGGCAATTTTTTTTTTTTTGCGCTTGTGAACACAGCAAATGAATTCAGACCCCTCTGAAATACATTCAGACCTCTTCAGAAGATGTTTTGAGAGTGGTTTGTTTGTGGCTCGTTTCGTGGTCCTATTCATTTGAGTGTTGTAAACGAAAGGAGGAGAGATAAACACAAACCAACAGTAATGGCTATCTGGCTAGCATTTAGTTTGACTGGCATTTCAACTGAAATATATTTGGTATGTTTATGTACAATGGGGAACATGATTTTTCAATGTGGTGTTGATGTAATTTCTTTTTTCCTTCATTAGTCAAGTCTTACCATATAGCTTAGAAATAATATTCCCACTGCTTCATACTACTATAAAGTAAATGTAAAATGAAATATCAAAAGATTCTTTGAACTGATAACTTGATATGGACTGATAAATAACCCCCAGATTTTTTTGTCTCTTTCTCTGATTTAAGTTCTGTTTCTCGTCTACTCATGCGTGTTGACAGATATTATGCTGTTATCGTTTTATAGCATTGATTCAACATTGATTTAAAAAAAAAAAGTCAAGGCTGGTGGATGAGAACCATCCATAATCCAGAAAGGTACAGATCTGATTTGTAAAAAACCTGTTTGGTGAACACAAAGTGGACTGAGGCCTCATCAGAGCTGAAGTGGACCACAAAGTACAGAGTCCTCTTTCAAGGGAACTGATCATTTGAACACCAAGAGAACTGACTCTTATTTCCATTTGGTACACGTTTTGGCCTGAGTTCA
Source organism: Lampris incognitus (assembly GCF_029633865.1). NCBI lineage: Eukaryota > Metazoa > Chordata > Actinopteri > Lampriformes > Lampridae > Lampris > Lampris incognitus. The sequence continues at coordinate 16,600,287 of NC_079217.1, read as the reverse complement.
GTTCAGTTAAAATGGACCATATATGAAAACATCCTAAGATGTCTCACTTACTGTCTTTCCGCCTCAGCTGCTGTCATTCCACATAGAGTCTATCAACATGATGATGCTGAACCTATCCCATGCTGAATATCTATGGCACATGACTGTCACAGGCATCACCTTGTTGCTTGACCACCAGAGTAAAAGGTAACCACACAATCGTCTGTGAATGTTCTCATTCATCCACACAATCACAACCACAATCACAACCACACAATCCATCATCAAAGCTCTCATTCTGCTGATGTTACCATTAAACCTGTCAGAACAAGAAACATCCAATAAAATCATTTTTAAAATCAATTGCAGATTGGCTTGGGACTTCTCTGTGGGACAGCTAAGCAGTAAAGTGCTTAAAAGCAGTCAATTGGTGAGTTTCTTAAGATGATGAAATAATTTTAGCCAAAGCAGCTTGTGATAGAGGATGTTCGACTAACCTACAACTTTTGTATAGGACTTATGTCTGGCTGAATTGTCCCTGAGCCTTGTGCTTTCTGGGGATGTAAGCCTACCAGAAATGAAGCCAGGCTGTCTGTCTCTTGGTGTGAGAACACTTCAAGCAGAGCTGCATGAGAACCTGTTCCTCAGTCAGCTTTTAGCACCTCCAGCTACCCAAAAAAGTGTTCCAGATGTAACGGGTAAGTGAATGCTAACAATAGCTTCTAACATCAATATGATTCTCACAATCAACAAAATAACAAGTAATTAGAATAATAGAAATATTGTTTTCCACACAGTGCCATCAAACACTATGTCACTGTTGTTGATCAGTAATTTAGCTATTGATTTAAATTTTTGCCTGCTAAATGCAAATCCCTCCTTTTACACTTGGTGTTTTTAGGAAGGCTCATGAATTTCTCTCTGTCTCAGATTTTTTTTTTTTTAAATCATACCTACTATTTGCTTGTGAAAGTAATTCTAAACAGCTTTTGCACCAGCACCTTAACATGGCTCGTTATTTTTGATAGAAGAACACATTTAACTTGATCCTGTCATGCTTCTTTATTGTACGGGTCCAATGTATGGGTACAGTACACCAACATCTCTTGTGTAACACAAGATCAGTGGTAAACCAAATATGACAACTATTTTGTATTTTTAAATCTTTTGTAATGTAAACTGTACTGACATATTTGGCAGTCTCTGCTGTCAATTAAATAAGTAACCACAGTAAGTTTGCAATGTCATAATGCATTATTGCAGACTGAAAATATTGCTAGTGATTTGTAACCCGTGCTTACCAACAAAACCTTTTTTATAATCCACCCACAGATGCAATGTGAAACTTGTCTCCTTGTAGTCGCCCTCATATACACATTCAAGAGATAAAGACAGCTAATAAGTGAACTGCTATGATTACAGGTCTAATACTGTAGATGTACATTTGGCAAAATATCCTTGACCATCTGTAAGGGGCCGAGCTGGTAGGCAAGAGGAGTTACAGGTCGTTTTTTCAAAAAAGTTTTTATTTACCCAAAACCATTCCCCCGTGATAACAAAAAGCTCTGGGCGCATAAAAGAGGTCAACTAAAAGGAACTTAACTCACATCATGCAAAAGTAAGAAACTGAACATAACAAACTGAACATACCAAACTGACCTAACAAACTGAACACAGTAGGGAACATATATACTGGCTGGTTAGACCATTTTGAAACAAAAGGGGTAGTAACACACAAACAACACTCTACCAACTAAACTACAAATAACAAAAAAGGACAATTCTTCAATAAGTTAACCCATTTAAATAGTAAACAAAGCAAAATAACCAAAACCTAACATATTCTAAAGAAACAAACAAAATATCTAAATCAAGAATAACATTTCCCCTCTATGACATGGTGGGTAGTTGGTCAAGCCCAGTTGGCTGCCCTGTATTTAACAGCTCTGCTCTGTGGAGCGCATCTTTTGCTCAGGCCTGACAAGATGTCCTCCAGCAGTGGCAACCAACAGCGGCACCCCCAGCACTTGTAACTTAACAACCGAAAATCAAGACAAAATATGTATAAAATGTATAAAATTGGTTTTCTATAAAAATTATGTTTAGTTAAGTATCCGCTCTTGTATTTTGACTTTTTTTTTTAAATGGACACTTCTAAATCCAACGTGCTCAGCCTTTTCAAATCAGACATCCTTTCTATGTATCTTGGTCTTACTTGAACAAGAGACCTTTTTGATTAATTCTGTACAGTTTTTGTTTTAAAGTCTGGTGTTTTTTTTTTTTACGTAAGTATTGCTTTCCTTTTTAGAAAGTGAAAATGAGGATTTTATCCAGAGTGAGGCCGTGGAACAGTTCCATCAGCGGATTCCCCAGAAGGTCAATGTGGAATTTGAGAATACTAACATAACACTGTCCATGCAGAGTCAGAAAAAGTGAGTCAGCACATCACCAGTTCAATGTTATGTATTCAGTTTTGGAGTTATTTTAGAACATTCTATTTATTTATTTCAATAAACACAACAAGATTGTGTTCCGCTTTGATCAACTTATTAACTCCAGATTTTTCTTTTCTTCTCCAAATCATTCAGACATTTGAATTGGACTCTGAAGTCACTTAGAGTTTGCTATGAACGTGAGAATGAGCAGGTTCCCCTCAAGAGCTTCACTCCTGAACTGAGTTTTCCTCAGAGCAGCCTGGAGCTTCTACTAGAAGGTAGGTGGACAGCTGGACACCATATGCACTGCAGAAGATGAAATCAATATTGAGAGAGAAGAAAAGGCTAAAAATAATGGTTTTAAATTTTTTTCTGTAATTGACAGATGGACTTCTTCTCTCTCAAAGTAGACAAAGAATCCTTTGCCTGAATGCTCTCAAGACTGCCCTGCAGGTAAGATTGACGAGTGATTCTGATTGTTGGATAGTTATGTTGCATCAGCCATCTTTTTAGATCTATGACTCGTATTTAACATGGTTTGATTTTATTTCTTTTGACTTATTTTTGCCTGTAGGTTACATCAGTAGACATCTCGGGGTCTGTTACAGTCAACACATGCATCATCCACTACCGTCACCAGGAATTCTCTCATTGGTTGGACCTATTTCCATGGGAACAGCTTATTCACAGGAAAGCAGCTCATAGAAAAAGGCAAGTCACAGTAGGACAAATCAAACAAAGCAGCATGGACTTTGCAGCATGTTAAATACGACGACCATAAGGTTCAATACTGTTAAGGTGGCATTTTAAGGTTAAAGCAGCAATTCTGAAGATCTTAATTTTTGTTTAACTCTCTAATACCAATTGACGCAGTGGTAATTGCTGAGGTGTTTGAGCAATCCAAATACCTGAAATCCATTCAAAATTAAACTGGGGCATTGGTGCCATTATACTAGTGTATTTACTGCCAAACAAATAAAACATGGTTAAACATGGGTTTTAGCTATTGAAGTTGTACTATTTGTTCTTAAAGGTCATTTATGAGCTTGTTGTGTCATATCTGCTTGTTAGCTACAACTACCTTTCCCTTTCAAACTCATCTGCTTTTTTCTTCCACATTTGGCTTGCATGTATAGGAGATGTAAAGTATGCGACAGATCATTTCCTCGTAAAATTGTACCAACGGTAACGATTAAAATGAACAACTACAAAAGTATTCATGATTTGGATATTCTTGGCTTCTTGGGTCACTTATCAAAGAGAACATTAATTTTCACGAAAGGTATTCAGGATTGTAGCTTTTGGTTTATCAACACACAAATGGCCCATTATGTCAAATTGATCAAAATTGGTGACATTGTGCTGTGTAGCCCATTAGAGTATTTGTGTGCACCTTCCTGCCCCACAGGCACTTCCCTCACCTGGATGCCCCTGTGATGATCCGCTCATCTGTGTCCAATGTCAATGTGTCCGTTCAGCTGGGAGACACAACGCCCTTCGCACTAGGCTTCGTCTCTGTCAGTGCAGGTAATGTAGGCCGGTTATATAAAATACATGCACATACACACAGACATTCAGGTGGAAGTCGTTGTGGTGTTATTGCTACATTGTGAAATGAAGGTGTTTTTATAGTAAGCAATAATGGAAACACTTTTGGTGACCACACTAGAATGAATATGGCCCATCAAGTACATTTTTTGCTGGACCCGCCAGCGAGGCCAGCCCTACAACCGCAAATGTCTGTCACTGATGATGTTAGAGTGCCTGAGAGAACAAGTTCCACGATTGTGCCGCTGGCTGGATCCGGTGACCAACAACATCACTGAAGTTACACAGTTGGTCTGCAGACAGATATCACACACTAGCGAACGGAATATATTGCTGGTCGTGGATGCTACTGAAATGCTAAGAACGGAATATTTTGCTGCTCTTTCCACATCTGGTTACACACAGTAACAATCCAGCATAGAGCAGAGTAGGAGAGAAAACAGCTCTTCATGTGCCAAGAGGCATTAGGGAGAGCACACAGTTAAAGCAACCCAAATTACAATCACTCTACCAAAACACTCAATACAGTGAGTCTTAGAAAAACGAGAGATATCCGCAGATGGGAATGGATGAAAGAGTAGGGGGAGTTAAAATAAATTTCCAATAGTTATAATTACAGTTAAATTAAGTTCTCTTTCAAATCAAACGTCCCAATGGGTGGAAAGTATTGTTCTTGCAACTGCATTTATGACTCTTTTTTTTTTTACTCAAATAGCTTAACCACATCATGCGATATGCTACTTCAGTACTTTTTAACAACAAATATTACACGGACCACTACAGAAAAATACAGATGAGCATTTAATATCCAGTAATTCACATTATAGTGTTGCTGTAAAGCCGCTTGAGGCAAATTTGTAATTTGTGATATTGCGCTATACAAATAAAATTGACTCTGACTCTTGGCCACAATTTCGAATGTCAACCATACATGGCCCAGCCATATACTAGGTTTTGACCTAGTCTTGTTTTTTATATTGCCTAACAGTTTAAAACTTGCTAATAATTATCCATGAATGGTATGGAACAGGCAACTGTTTGCTTAAGCCTTTCATAACAAACATACATTCCCCAACTAGATTAGATAATTTCTTGTTTTATGTACAAAGGGGCCTTTTAAATGATAGATGTTAACCAATTCTCACTTCTCTCCTCTTGTTCAACTTTTCAATCTCACAAGCATCACAAACAACTGCAGTACAACTCACTTTGACTATATTTTCCCCATTGGATGTTAGTTTTTATGTCCTCTCCTTGTCAACAGAGCTGCAGCATCTCCTTGACGTTAAAGTTAATAAAGGAAACCTGCGGTCCCAGAATGTACATCAGCGGGCCTCTCTATCTCTGGACCACTTTTGGTGGAGGGTTGGTCAAGGGTCCCATATCCAACAGGCCCCCCACCCCACTGGAAAACATGTGTGGGGAGAGGCATTAATACTGGACTCACTCAGCCTTCAGGTATTTTGATATATTTAACACAAAACATTTTGGATTCTTTTGATTCTTCTTCTTTTCTTTCTTTCTTTTTTTTTTTTACTTAATTTTTACAGTTTTTTGTTTGACAAAGAAGAGCAAGGGTCAGCCATGTGGGTTCATAAAGTGACACACACACAGCTCCACGACCCCTACACATAACAACTGTTTGAATTTATTTTTTGTTTGTGTTCATTCAGTAAGAAATTTATTTTCTAAGTTGTCTCTTCCCCCCCCCCCAATTGCATCTGGCCAATCAACCCACTCTTCTGAGCCGTCCCACCCCCTGTACCGATCCGGGGGGGGCTGCAAACTACCACATGCCTCCTCCGATACATGTGGAGTCACCAGCCGCTTCTTTTCACCTAAGAGTGAGGAGTTTTGCCAGGGGGATGTAGCACTTGGGAGGATCACGCTATTCCCCCTACTCCCCTGAAAAGGCGCCCCGACCGACCAGAGGAGGCGCTAGTGCAGCAACCAGGACACATAACCCATATCCGTCTTCCCACCCGCAGACACGGCCAATTGTGTCTGTAGGGACGCCCGGCCAAGCCGGAGATAACGCAGAGATTCGAACCGCCGATCTCTGTGTTGGTAGGCAATGGAATAGACCGCCATGCCACCCGGACCCCCCCCAAGTTGTCTCTTAAACAGGATTTTTTTTCTTCTTTTGAACACTTTCTGTGAATGTTCCTCTCACTGACCTAGTCCGGTGGCTTAGTGAAATGATCGTTATGGAGCGGATAAAAGCGCCATTTTTGGTAGGATGGTTCCTTAGGGTCAGTTATTGGATTTTACGGTAGGAGCCCCTGGAAAATCTCAATTTAAAATATCAAATTGCAACACTGTCAATGTCAATGAAGTATCTGAAAATCCGCCTAGTATTTTTCAGACAATATGCATCATAAAATCATCAAATCACTTCCAAATGTGATAAAGTTGGCCAACTTTTACAGAAATAAAGTCCCCAAACATTAAGTATTATCAACAACACATTTAATGCAATGATGAATACAGATGAACATGCATCTTAATGTGAAAACATGGGGTAGAAGAAGCGAGTTACTGTTTATTGTGTCTATCTGTTACAGTTGCATTTGCAAAGAGGTGAGCAGTCCAAATTTCCAGTGCTGCATTTGCAAGCGCTACAATCCCCTTTACATGCGCATCTGATGAGCTCTCTGCAAGCTCTGGAGACCTCAGGAATTGTTAGCCAGACTGGCACCCATGATCCCAATTCCTTGGTCCATCCGTAGCTCTCTGGAGAAGGAATGGCTTGGTGGGTTTGTGTACTGGTGGTCCAGATGCTTGCTTGGTAGACTGCCCGTTTCACGTGCTAGAGGAGTGCATTCTGGGTAGGAGGTAGTTTCTCCATTGTTCTATTTTCTTCACAGAAGAGTTCTTTTCTTTTTTGGTTAATTGAGTTCGAAGGGCTGGATTTGTCATACAGGATGACAGTCAATCTTTCAAGCTCACTGAACTGCTGGCTATCTACGTTTAGTTGCTGGAAGGGATGCTTTGCCAGGTCAATGAATGTTTCTGTGGCAGCATCATAGGCTTGCCAGGCCCGCCAAGCTGAATTTTTACCTTTTCCATTGAAGGCAGATGTAGTGTCACAGCCGGAATACGCATGAAACATAGGCAGAGCTCTGGATTTAGGTTCCCCCAGGCTTTTGCACATGCTGTTGATGTGGTAAAATCTGTACTTTTTGCCCATCCCAAAAGCCACCCAGATGTCAGTCAGGGGTTGAATTACCAGTAAATCATGAAACAAGCCTGCAAGGATGACGATGACATCAGTGTCCACCGTGCGCACAAGGACAGTTTTCGCTCCATGCTCCAGTGCATGTTGTACATGGACCACAATCCTAGTGTCAGCCTCCTCATGATTGCAAGAGTTCATTGTGCTACTGGAACCAAAAGACGACACAGCTTGCCCTGATGTGACATGCAAAGCTTTGGTTTGTGGCCAGCTGAACAGTTCAATCTTGGATGTCAAAAAGTCAAACAGCTCCTTCTTATTGCTTGGATCACGGAGAAAATCCATCCAATTTCCGGGCAGCTTTTTCGGGCCTGACACTTTTCTGCGAACACCTTGTCCTCTCTTTTCGCGGGTGGACTCCTTCAAACTGTCTGGGATGTATGTGTCCCATACAACATCCAGCCGCTTGGTATTATGTAGCTCCTTCTGTAAGTAAGGGATGAAAACCTCATCTGCATAGGTATCAAATGTGGTCACTCTCACAGTGGGCAGGCAGTGGACAATGACTGCTCCATCAAGGACTTTGCAGTCATAGGTTGAGGGTGGCTTTGGTTGCCCTGGGTGCTCAAGACATTGCAGCAGGTCAGATTTGGTGCCGGTCGGATGAAGTTTCCCAAAGTCTGAGAGGGAAGGACTGTACCTCATGTGCGAAGAATTCATCCAAGTTACTCTCACGGCTTTGCATAGCTATATATAGCTGGCCAAAAAGTGCCATGTTGTTCTGAAGCACTTTGATCTTTTTCTCATGTTTCGCCATTGTCTTGCGTCGAGGTTGCCTGAAGAGTGCCAAGGCATTCCTCTTGATTGGATCATGGATGGAGCGTGTCCGTTCTTCAAGCACCTTCTTGACAAACTCCTGATATTGTCTCTTTCCTGTCTCTTCCAAGATGAGTACTGTATTCACGACGGCTTTATCTGTGCAGTTCCGGCTGTCAAGAGTCACAAGATCTTTGAAATCATCCAAAAAGGATTTCCCATTCTTTTCATGGTTTCAGATAGACTTTTGATTTGTCTCTGAAAGGTCTTCTGCGTTGCAAGACCCTGCTCATGGTGCTGGAAGTTCTCTTCATTATCTTCTTTGAGATATCCATCTTCAAATTCCCTTAGCAATCTTGCCAACTCTGGGCTGGAGAGCATCCATCGTCTGAAGGCATCTGGGTTTTCCGTAAGGCCCACTGCACCCCCTGAACCTTTCACATACTTGTTCTCCTGTTCATGAGCTTGGTCAAAGGGAATTGCAGAGAACTTGTTGTATGTCTTGGAAATAACCCAGTGTGAATTCTTCTCAAACTCATCCTTTATAGAGCTGGGCAAAGACTTCATGTCCCTGATATGGACAGACATCCATCTTGAATAGTTCACATGGTCCAAGGCAAAGAATAGAGGGACCAGGGGAAGGAGCCAGTGAAGTGGAAGCCAGAGTGGTTGAATATGTCATTTCTGATTATCTTTGCTGCTTTTGCTAGAATGAAAGCATCTTCATCAAAATTACGTTTGTTCAGGGCTTCCTTTAACATATTTCTCATTCCTCCATTGAAAATGAGAAGTGTATTCTTCCCATCATACTGTGCTTGTGTCTCTGGCAAGTGTTCAGGTAAATGATCCTTGAGCCTGGTTTTGTTGACTTGTTTCTTGATCCCCAGCTTCTCGAGGCGATTTACATACAGTGAGTGGAGCTCAGACAGCTTGAAGAGAAGAACTCCAGAGTCCACAGATTTCTCAATGTAGTTGATCAGTTCTACGAAAGCTCGAGATTCATTCATTTTTTCATCACTATTTTCGGGAGATTGGCCTGACTTTCAAGTAATACTTCGATGTTGATTCCTCAATTTGACTAGGCATGGTAAATGGTATTTTGCCTCCATTGCCATCAAATCTCCTCCAACTATCTTGGGCATAAGCTTAGTGTCATTTAGTTCAGTAATCATAGTTCGGATTGTTTCATCAGCATTGAATGTTGACACTGCATGGAGAGCTCCTTGATCTGTGCCACTCTCACAGAAGAAGCACTTTTGACTATCTAGTCTTTGTCTCTTCTCTAGCTTTTTCTCAGGATTCCGTTGTCCCTTCCATTTTTTCTTTGCCAGCTTAAAATTGTTGAATTTCAGATGACAAGATTTGTGCCATGAAGCAGAATGGGATGCAAAATCACTTGCAGTTTCATCATCCCCAAACAAGAGTTTCACTGGAAGAGCATCAATGGCACGGAATTGCTCTACATTAGACAAAAAGGAACTGTAAGCATCTAAGTTATCTTCATCACTTCTCTCAGCACGTCTCAAGGGACATCTTAATGGTTCAGCAGTGTCCTTCTGGCAAATGATACAGTGATCCCAGTTCAATTCCATGTTGAGGCCTCACAAACTGTCACTGCCAAAATATTGGAGCCAATTAATCTTGATAGTGCAACAAACTGAGCTTTTACTATGGTCTGCTTAATAACATACATCGTTTATGTAGTATTATATGATTTACCTGAGTTGTGTTCACTTTTGATTGCAGCTCTGCATTATAATCATGCTGAGATATGGCTCTCTGGTAGAGTCCAGTTTCATGTTTTGAACTCACAAACTGTCACACAAATAATGGAACAAATGATCAAGGTAATGCAATTAAATTAGTGTTTGCTGTTTTGCAACATACAGCTTATTGTTAATGAATTGCTATTGCATTTACCTGAATTAGAACTTGTTTTGTTTCAGCCCTGTGTGAGGCTCTAGGCTGCGTTATAAGCATGCTGAGTTATAGCTTTCTGGCAGAGTTCAGAATCATGTTGAGGTTGCCATTCTGGCAAAAGCCATGTACTTCAAATAAATATATCAAAACTAGATTTAAGTAAATAACTTTTAAGGTGGATACACAACAACTATTCCAGATTGCACCAGCTAACATTTTTGACAAGCCCTAGCTAGTTGCTAGCTGAAAAACAGACCTCTGTGCTAGCATTAGCTGTTTAATGGCGATAGCTTAGCTAATCATCTTTACTTCCATATGCTCATTTAGCAACATACAGCACATTTTCATTGATTATTATTATGATTTTTACCTGAATTTCACTTGTTTGGTTGCAGCTCTATGTTAGACTGTGTTGCATTGAGACAATGCTGATATGTGATGAGTTATAGAGGGAAACTCATTTTGACAGTTGAGCTTATTTTGTGTAGCGCCATCTGGTGGTCTGAATGTATAGTGACACAGTATTTGTATATTTGAACAACTTTATGCTAAAATCTAAAACAAAAATTAAAGAGATAACACTCTCCATGATGAACAGGGCATTTTTCTCACTTTTTTTTTATTTCCGCCTATTGTGTGCAGGGCTATATGGAAGATGTACAGGCACCAGGTGTCTTTGTACTCCATTTTACACATCATTAGGGGGGGGTTAATAATCAGGGGACAATTAAAAATCAGTTTCAACTTCTTTTGTGTGCAATAAATAACAATTTATCATCAATGTCCTCTTTATGACTCAGAAAAAATATTTTTTTGAATACAAGAACAACTTTTGTGTTCTGTATGGGTATTTTCAATATTTTTGTGGGGCTCCTACCCTAAAATCCTTTAGTTGGTCCTAGAGAAGCCTCATGCAAAATTTGGTGCTTTTATCCGCTCCGTAACGGTACGCCCTAATATGTGCGCTAACCCTCTGGATTAACCGTGCTACAACTGATGTCCAATGTAATTAATCAGAATCAACTAACATTTAAGTTTTGACTTGTGTTAAGTATAGATGACATTCAAAATGTGTTCTTGGAGATGATAATTCTCTGTCATTTTTATCTTTCCAGGGAAGTTTCAACAGGCCCCATATGGAATCTAGTAGTCAGTCTCCAAGTTTGAGTGTAGAGTCCAGTCTGAAAGGCTTTCAAGTGGAGCTCTCAGAGACCTGTGCTCTCTGCCTTTCTCGCCTGCTGTCCCTCTTCAGTCGTCCCAGCGACAGATGGCCAGAGCAGTCAGATGTGGTCTCTGTTTCTACATCTGCAGATGATGCTGTCCAGCCTATCCACTCCATGCACCTACCCCTGCTTTTCAAACTGGAGTGTTGTTTAGAAGATGTCAATGTGTTCACTCTTTCTAATCTAGCTGGTAAATTATTTGAGAATACTGAATGATGAAAAGTGCCTTGTGTTTGTCCTGCTGACTCTTGTTATCACACTCACTTCATCAGATTCAGAATCCATTTGATTATTCAAGTTTGCACATGTAGGGAATTTGCATCAGGGGTTTGAAAGTGGTTCTCTTACAACTTTTAGGTGGGTTAGAACATGTCTTTCATGGTCTCTGTAAATTATCCCCATGCATGCTCCTTTTGGTTCTCATTATCTTGTGGAAACAGAAAACCGTGACAGTAATTTTTCACTTCAATCTGTCAACAAACCTTATTTTTGTTTTTCTATTGCTTTAAGGCGCTGTGTCTTTGCGGGTGGACATCCTCTGGGCCCTTGGCTCTGACGAGAGCTCCAGAATGTCTCTACAAGGTGTGAGCCTATCTGTGGTGAAGACACTCACCGAAAACATGGAGCCTTGTTGCTCTGCCTCCCAAACCCCCAATCCTGTACTCAAGCTTGGAATGCTAGCCTTCTGCCACCACTTCACCACACACACCTTGGAGGTAGTTACTCAGATATTTATCAAACACATATATGCAGATGTTGAATTTGTATTTCTGTGCAGAGGATTACATTTTTTTTCTTATACAGATTCAAAGTGAAAAAGAGCTTGCTTTGGAATGGACCCCATCAGACCACATGTTCTTGTATCAGCATTTGACAGATGCCAGAGCTTGTTGGGCTATGCTTTGTGAAGAGCAAGGAGAGGACAGTCCAGTCAAAGGACTAGACAATGAAAGTTCCTTGGGCCAGTGTAGGGAACCGATTGTGCATGTACAGTTGGGCCTCACTTACTTGAAGGCCCATGTGAGTGAAGAAAACTACATTCTCTTGCATACAGAGACCCTTTCACTCTCCATGCATGCTGGTTCCATGCACATGCGATCCCCTCACATGCTCCTAAACTTTGATGGCAATGACATCTTCTCCTTCAAAGGATTAAATGTCCAGACACACTCAGAGCTAACTGAAATGCAACTTCACAGAGACAGCTTCCCATTCCTCACCACCTTTCAGAACCGTGCCTGGGTCCTGACCTGCCTCAGCCTGGCTGTGGAGTTTCCCTACCAGTACAATTTCTCTAACACCTTTGACAAGGCCATCAGTGTGCAGAAGTGGCTGAAGACACTTCACCTCTCTGCAAGCCAGTCTACTGCCATTCAGTGCCTGCCCCCTGACCTGGTCTTCAAAATAAGCCAGTTCTCTTTTGTTTTCTTGGATGATGTTTTTGAAATCAAGCTGCGTGACAACTATGAGCTGATGAAGGATGAGAGCAAGGAAAGTGCCAAGCGGCTGCAGCTTCTGGATAAGAAAGTGGCTGATCTGCGCAAGCAGCATGGGGAGCTTCTTCCAGCAAGGAAAATAGAGGAGTTGTATAGCTCACTGGAAAAGAAGCACATTGAGATCTACATCCAGCGTTCACGCCGCCTCTATGCCAACACACCCATGAGGAAATCCCTGCTTACCTGGACTGTGTCAGACCTGGAACTTGTGGCTTTGGCTGACCAATCCCTTCATGGGCCAGAAAGAGTGAGAGAGCAGCTGAGGGACATTGATGACATCAGTCCCTTCCCTAGAGAGGGGCTCCCTTTGGTGGTCCAGTGGTGCCGTGCCATCAAGTTCAAACTCACTGCCTTCTTGGGTGAGTCACCAAATTCACTTTTAACTGTAGTTATTAGTCTTTGAAGGGAAGCCCTTGATAAAGCTAAACTCAATGAAAATGTAATTACAGAATCAGCAGCATTTAATTGGACTAAAGTTCTGAGTTTCTTTGCGTTTTTTATTTTTTCTTATAAAGATTATGATGAAAAATTATGCCGCTTTCTTTTTCCCCCAGTGAGAATTCGCGACTACCCCCGATACCTGTTTGAGATCCGGGACTGGGAGCTGTCAGGGCGTCTTATTGGGACAGAGCAGGATGGACAGGCACAAGCTCATCGCAGGCAGGTTATTACACTTGGCCCACCATGGGGAGATGTGACAGTCCACAGGAACATGCCACCACTGAAGTTTTACTATGACTTCAAATGTGAGTATAGGATTCGTTGAAACATTGGTGTCAGTACTGTCCTGTCAGTATACACCTCATAGCTAAAGTGATCCACTGCTAACATCTTTCCAATTAGTTAAAGTTCTTTACTATTTCAGACTGAACTCTTACTCTTCTATGCAGCCGTTATATTGCTGTACACTATTGTCTGGGGGCCGTGTTGGGACCCTGCCTGGACTTTGATTGGCCAGGTGGTTGACCTGCTGACCAAACCCACAGTTGACCCATCACCTCCCCTTGCCTGGTGGGACAAAAGTCGCTTGCTACTGCATGGACATTGGGTAATGGAAATTGATCAGGCCAACCTTCATCAACTGGCAACAGAGGTAAAATATTGAACATTCCTCAAGATGTCACCCATATGTTGTGTATCCCCAAGTGGACTATGTGTAGTCAGAGTTATGCAGTGTTTGTGACAAAACATTCATCAATTCACCTCTTTTTACCCGGGTCACTAAAAAGTGTTATGTTTTATGTAGGAATTCCTGGCTTTGTTTTGTCTTTTTTCTGCATTTACTGGGATGTTTGATGTATACATCATTTCCATTTTAACATTGAATGCACTGAATTTTTACAGGACCCTTATAACACTACAGAAAACTTGCACTGGGAATGGAATAAGTTAAACTTTGACTGGAAACCCGGGCAATTTGTCTTTAAAGGTGACATGGACGTCAATGTGAGGACAGCTTCAAAGTAAGTGGAGGCACTGGTGGGTGGATTTAAATTAAAGTTAAATGAAAGCATGTATTTCAAATGTATTTCTGTTTATATTTTCAATCCCAGGTATGATGACATCTGTTTCCTACACCTCCCTAATTTATGCATGACCCTTGACCTTCAGTGGCTTTGCCATGGCAACCCCCATGACCACCATGCTGTAATACTCTGCTGTGCGGAGAACATTGCAGATGTGACCTCAGGACAGCCTCATGACTCCTACAGAGCCTTCCGCTCAGAGAACCTCAACCTCTCCATCACAATGGATCTTAACCAACACTGTAGCACAGGTTGCTAGAGTTCTTTCAATTTATTTATATGGACTTTCTGTACAGATTGTCTATCTAAACCTCTGTTTAAAAAACAATCTTAACAGTTGAGTGTGGAGATTTTATATGTAACACATTGCACTATACATTTGCATTTAAATATACTTGTTTATTTCTTTTTTAACCATGGACACTTAACCCTTCCTCCTTTCAGAACCTTGCCAGCCCAGGATCCTCCTCTACAGCAGCACTCTGCGCTGGATGCAGAATTTTTGGGCCACCTGGACTAGTGTGTCTCGTCCAATCTGCAGGGGCAAGCTGTTCCACAGCCTCAGGCCCATCCGCAAGAAGCTGGGTCAGCATTACAAACAAATGTCTTACACTGCAGCCTTCCCACAACTACAAGTAAAGTGTTTTCCTTTTTACCTTGATATATCATATCAATTTCACAGGACAATTTGCCCTGTTTTTCCCAAATTACTGCATCTTTTTGCTCAAGTTTTGCCCCTATGTGGCTTTGCACTTAATTTTTCTCCGTTTCTTTTATTTCTAAAACAATGCTAATATGTAACCATCTGTCATCCAGGTGCATTACTGGGCCTCTTTTGCCCAGCAAAGAGGCATCCAGGTGGAGTGCAACAAAGGGCACGTCTTCACCAGAGGGGCACAGAGACTTATCCCACAGGGTAGGAATGGACATGACACAGCTTCAGAAATCTCAGATATGGCTTTTTTTGTGATCCTAACTAAATTGGGAATTGTACTACAACATTTAATTAAGGAGTCTGTATTGTTATCTAATGCTTGTGGGTGGCTGCATGCATGCTTATGTCCTTGTGTCCCCCAGCTGGCACTGTGATGAGAAGACTGATCTCTGAGTGGAACGTGACCCAGATGGTTAGCGAGCTATCGGAAGTGACAGTTCACCTGATGGCCTCCACCTGGGATGAGACGGCTGACCACCAAATCAATGCCCAAGTGAAGAAGACTCACCTGCTCAGCCTTTCTTCCCTCAGCTACCAGCGACAGAGCAACCGCATGGAAGAGGTAGACTACAAACTTTCTGGTTACTGTGGTTGTACGCTCATTCAATTTTTAAGAGAATGCATCATAGATTTAAAGAGTAACTAAACACCAGACCCCGTTCTAGTGAGTTTGCTTAGGTCTGCAGGTTAAAAACCATGTAAAAGGTTAAAACATAGCAGGCTGGTCGATAAACACAGCTGCAGATAACAAAATTAGCAATGGGTCGTCTGTTGGATATAGGTGTGCCAAAGACCTAGCATTAACAGTACTACAGACCTGATCACACAGACCCATTATTGATTTTATTATCTGCAGCTTTGTTTATCCTACTATACTTATTAAGACTAGCCTGGCATGTTTTTAACCTTTACATGGTTTTAAACCTGTAGATGTTAGCAAACTCACTAAAATGGTCTGGTGTTCAGTTAAGCTTGGCCCACACTACAAGATTTTTCAAATCTTAACAGATGTTGAAAATGTGAAAGACCCCACACACAATGCGATATAATGATAAATTTCAGTTTTTGGTCCTCTGGTGTGTGGAGAGCACACACTTAACGATTTGGCCTAAACAGTTCACCACACACTAATCGATCCCATTCACAATCAACAACAATCAACCACAGTCCCAACTCTCCAAACTGGAAATCTTGCAAATCTCTCACAATCAAACATGACTTTCGCAGATGTCACGATGGCTGTTGTTGTGTTTATGACTTCTACTGCTTCAGTCAGCTTGGCTCCCAATTGGCTATTGGTTGTTCCCACATGACACAGACTGCATCCTCAGTGTTCCTTGGTGTTCCTTAATGTTCCCCTCAACACTACAGGATATCAGATTGGATCAGATTTTAAATGTTGAACATTTGTAATATTTGCGATTTGAAATTGGTGCGGCCACGATGGGCTTCCAAGCAAATCGGGAGAAGTAAGATACACTCTTATCATATCTCCCTCCACAGAAGAATCTGGCAAGATAATCTCTAGAACCATTAAAAAATCTGGACTAGTCAGAAGGGAAGAATCGGGCCCAAAATTAGCTGAATTGTCTTGTAATTGTGGGCCAGCCTTTACCTTTAAATGCTTTGAATCTTGAGTCTTTCAGGCTGATCGCTGTACGGCTCTGAAAAGTCTGGAAACGTTTAACCAGGTCCATTCCCAATGTATAATTACCGCTGTGCATACATTGTCATGTTAGATGATGTATTCATTGTTGTATTGATTAAGAGTGCTAAAGGGAAACATAACATAGCCATAGTGATACGCCTAGCCACCAAGAACACAAATTCTACTTCTACTAAAGAACAAATAACATGTTCAAATCCATTCAATAATTAAGGTTTGATACACTCTTTTGCAGCCTCAGCTCACAGGAAAGACAATACAGTAGACCACACATGATTGAAAAGCTTTGAATTTTTAAATCAAATAAGCAAAAGTATACAAAAATACAATGAAATGTGGAAATCAGAAACATCACTGGCTTGTGAAATGCATGGGTGAGTGGAGGATATGCTGTGGTAGTGACATAAAGTCACAAAAGAAACCTGGAACAAAAGTCAAATCAAAATGTAATGGTTTCTAGGGAAGAGGGCGTGCCAGGGCATGCCAACTTTTTAGGCCTTGGACTAGCCAATCCAAGTGGGTCTTATAAACACTGGGTTTTTTTCCTTTTACAAAACCAGTCCATAGCCTGTTACATAGGTTACGGCTGAAGGTGGAGAAGTGAAAAAGTATGGAACCAGTACCCATCCTCCTTTCTCACAGCATTAGCAACATGACAACAAAGTCAAATGCATGTATGATAAACACATTTTTATTCCTTGTAGTAGACAAGAAATGGTTATAACTAAAGTGATGACTTCATGCTTGCATGAAAGAAATGGTGCTTTTTAACAAGTGTACCTTCATGTTTTTGCATTTCCAGTTCAGTATAACTGCTTGGGTTTTGTGGAGATTGCAAATGTTCTTAAGAGAGATTAAATGCACCGACTGAAAAAGTGACTGAGTTTTATAATAGGTGACAATGGTCAAGCCACAGCCGGGGTTCTCCCACACAGACAAAGGGGGTTGTTGAGGGCACAACAGCCTCTTTATTGAAAACATGAAAATGAATAAAATTAAACAAAACAAGACATCTTGCAGTATTTGTAAAGGATAGAGCAGAAGCAGTTCTGTGTCTTTGCAGCTCTGCTTTCTCCCTGACCCTGGTGCATCTTCATCGGGGTATGGACACTATTTAATCTGCCCCAAGTTAAATTAGGCTAACTCGGGGCAGCTGAGCCACACCCAACTCTGCCACACATTAATGATGCTTTAATTGTAGTTGTGCACGTTTGCATGTGTTCTTCGTTGTCATGCTTGCATCATTGAAGCAGGTTCATCCATCTTAGGTGGGTGGAGAATAGCCCGAGTAAAATTAATCAAAGCTCACAATTACAACAGAATGGAAGGGACTTTCACAACCCAGGAGCTTTTTTTTAATTGTTTTCCAACAGGAGGTGAACCCCAAGGATGAGAGCAATGCCTCCTATACCCATAAGCTGCGTTTGGTTGACCTCCGTGCCTCCTGGACCACCACAAACAGAAACATAGCCTTTGGGCTGTATGATGGCTATAAAAAGGCGGCTGTGTTGAAGAGGAACCTCTCCACGGAAGCACTAAAGGGCCTCAGAATCGACACACAACTTCAGGCCAAGAAGCTCAAACGTTCCCCCTCTAACTACTCTCCTACCACAGTGCCCACGACCCCCATCATTGCCAGTGTCAGCCGACCTGAAAAAAGTCAAAACGAAGGTGAAAGGTTTACTCAACAAGTGGACAGTCTCTTGATTTAAAAGATAAAGAAATGCTGTACATATTTAAGAGTCATTGTTATCATTTCCTTAAATCCATTTGTTACTCATCTCATAGGAACATCCATGCTGCAGAAGCTGATTGAGGAGACTGATAAGTTTGTGGTGTTCTCGGAGGAAGACTCAGGTGTGAGTGACCAGCTTTGTGGCATTGCAGCCTGTCAGACCGATGATGTCTATAACCGCAATTGGTTTATCGAGCTGGTCAACTGTCAGGTAATCCCCCTTGGAACATGATGTCCATCTTTTTGTCCAGCTTGTGCAATTATTGGTCAGGCCCTAAATTAGTCTTGTAATTTGCTGCTCACACAGGTCAGTATTCTAGGTGGTTTCATTTTAATCCTGCTCAACTCTTGTTTGCACTAGATGATGCTGCGTGGCACAGAGACTGCAGGCTGTGTGCTGGTGTCTGCAGCCAAGGCCCAGCTACTGCAGTGTGAGCACCACCCAGCCTGGTATAATGACACTCTGAAGCAAAAGACCACCTGGACTTGCCTGCTGGATGGCATGCAGTACTTTGCCACAATGGAGCCCAACCCCTCTGAACACGAGGACAGGCAGCTGTGGTTAGAGGTGGGGACAGCCATCCCCTGAACATTTTGAATAACACATTATCAAAGGATTGGTAACACTAAATGCTGTTTGCTATCATGTTGGCAAGGGAAACCAAGCATGTTTTCCTACTTTCAGCAGTTTTAACGGTAACAAGTTTTGGTAGTTTTTGCATTTTGCAAAACATTGTTGGAATGAAGCTGAATTCTATATCTAATCTCATTGGTGTCTCGGGGTGTTTGCGCTGTTAAGGTTGTAATTTTACTAAAGAGCATTGCTTCACATATAATTTCCTCATGTCTTTTTAACTTCTACATTTTAATAGAAAGACTGATTGTGCTATTTTAGGAAATTGAGTTTAGGAAGCTAGTCAAACTGCCAGCTGCCTTCATAGCATGAAATCTCGGCCCATTCTTCATTGTGTTTGGGCTGCTTGTCAAAACTTGGCCTGTTGCCAGGGCTCCCATGACAAGTTTTAACATTTTTTTCCAACTTTAGAAAGTGTTCCAATTTACTAAAAAAGGAGCCAGGTGCAGTCCCCCCCCCCCCCCCCAAAAAAAAAGATTGCGCTTTAAATCCACTTAATGGCTGTTCTACACTGACTTGGGTAGGATTTGTCGGGAAAATAACAATATTCTTGAACAAGCCATTACTAAGCCACAGCGTCATCTTGCATCATGAATGTCAGTCTGTTTGGATTTTTCTGTCCTTGCTCTTAACGGCTCTGACCTGTAGGTGGTGCTGTGTTTCAGGTGAAAAATATTGAGGAGCACAGGCAGCGTAACCTGGACTCTGTTCTGGAGCTGATGGAGAGTGGCCAGGCTGTGGGAGGCATGGTTAGCACCACCACAGGTATAGCAGTGCACATACAAGTACACATCATTCCCACACTGTTCTCATCTCCCCTTTGGTTTCCATATCTAATGATATGAAATAGGTTTTTGTGTGTATTTATGACTGCTAGACATCCACCACATCTGAATACGTACAGAACTGTACCCCATGCTACACATAGTGACTAAACCTAGTAAATGTATTTGTTTAGTCATTATGTATATGAGCTACTGTCCTCTGTACAGCCAGAGTTATCCCCCATTCTGTGCTGGATGTGACATGTTGTCATCACTGTGCCATATGTGTCACTATGTACTGTTTCTTTCTGAATTGTTTGTGTCTGAATCATTGAAACTGGAATAACAGAATTCTGATTTGCTACACTTGAACACAGTAGAATTATAAATGAAATGTCGTTAAATACTTGTCTTTGCAGACTGGAACCAACCAGCCCAGGTGAACGAGACCCAGCAAGTGCAGCGTATCATATCTCGCTGTAGTTGCCGCATGTACTACATTGGCTACAGCCATGACATTGATCCAGAGCTTGCCACACAGATCAAACCACCAGAACTGCGAAATAACCATGAGAAAGAGGACCTGCTCAAAAAACAGGCTGGTATGTCTAGTCACCCACATATAACTTAATAAAATAGTTTTTTTAAGTGTACTTATTTTCAATTTTCCTTTTAAATTTCGATAATTTTAATATGCTAGAGGGGAGGACCTTTAATTAAGTAAAATAGAGTTAAGGTCAAATTTGTTTTGCTCAGCTGTATTGTAAATGAGGTCTCCACCTCAATATATTTCTGAGTTTAAATAAAGTTTGAATGAATAAATTAATGAATGAATGTTTTATTAAAATATATGATATAATGATTATCCGTTATCCATCCATCCATTATCTGAACTGCTTATCCTGCTATCAGGGTCGCGGGGAGGCTGGAGCCTATTCCAGTAGTCATTGCGCGGCAGGCGGGGAGACACCCTGGACAGGCCGCCAGGCCATCACAGGGCCGAGTAATTATTATATAACACAATCTATATCGGTACACTGTAGTGTAATACAGAAAGATATATTTTAACTTAATATTATACAATGTAACATAATATGCTGTAATAAGATGTGCTGTATTAATACAACACATAATGCTACATCACCTTATCTCACATCATATAATACAATGTTGCTCATTTTAAAATACATCATATCAATCAATCAGATTTTATTTGTATAGCACTTTTCATACAAACAAATGTAACATAAAGTGCTTCACACAATAAAACAATAAAATCCGCCTCACACACACACAAATAAAAATAAAAGTACTGGCAAATTTTACAAAAGTACAGACAAGTTTAAAACTGAGTTAGTAAAATGAATAAAAGTGCCATAAACACTGATTAATTAAAAGTAACAACAAAGCAGAATATATAAAATTAGCAAAATATATAAAACACAAACACACACACTGTGAATTTAGCTGTAGACCGTTTTAAAAAGTAAGGTTTTTAACCTGCTTTTAAATGTCCAGTGTGGGGGCTTCTCTCAAGTCCTCAGGTAGGGCGTTCCATCTACTTGGGGCGTAGATAGAAAAAGCAGCTTCCCCTGCTCTAGACCTAGCACAAGGGATGGTTAAAAGACCACTGCCATTGGACCTCAGAGTTCTTGCTGGTTTGTAAGGAATTAATCTGTCTTTTATATAGTGTGGTGTGCCATTTAGCGCTTTGTATACAATTAACAGAATTTTAAAATTAATTCTAGTTTTGATGGGTAGCCAATGCAGAGATCTAAGAACAGGAGTAATGTGCTCATATTTTTAGTTCTGGTGAGAACACGTGTGCTGCCGCATTTTGAATTAACTGTAGTTGGCGCACAACTGATTTTGGGAGGCCGGTGAATAGTCCATTGCAGTAGTCTAGTCTACTTGTTATAAATGCATGGATTAATTTCTCACAGTCTGATATTGATAGAAAGCTGTTTAGTATTGAAATGTTTTTAAGCTGGTAAAAGGCTGATCATGTGAGATGATTTGACGTCACTCTTAAAATTTAGATCACTGTCTACGATTACACCAAGATTTCTAGCTTCGCTTTTGCACTCCAGAGACAGAGAGCTGAGATGAGCTGCAATGCTGTCTCTTAGTCTTTGCACCAAAAGTATTTTTGTCTTGTCTTTGTTCAATTGTAAAAAGTTCTCTTGACATCCATAGATTAATGTTATCAATACACTGAATTAGGGAATGTATGGGATCTAGGTCATCAGGAGATAGGGATATGTACAGTTGTGAATCATCTGCATAATTATGGTAATTTATTTTGTGTTTCTGTATAACATGTGCAAGTGGGAGCATATAAAGAGTGAATAGTAGTGGTCCAAGAATCGAACCTTGGGGTACCTCACACATTATACCTACTTTGTCCAAAGAAAAGTCTTAAATAGACAAAGAACTGCCTGTCCTGAAGGTATATTCTAAACCAATTGAGAGCTGGGCCAGAAAGGCTGACCCATTTTTTCTAATCTCTGTAGCAAAATATCATGATCAACAGGGTCGAAGGCGGCACTGAGATCCAGGAGCACAAGAACAGACAATTTATTGGAATCTGTTCATATGCAGATCGTTCACAACTTTGATAAATGCTGTTTTTGTGCTATGGTGAGATCGAAAACCTGATTGATAAATGCCTAGAAGGTTGTTAGATATTAAATAGTTATTAACTTGAGAATAAACTTTTTTTTCAAGGATTTTGCTGAGGAATGGTAAGTTGGAGATGGGCCTGTAGTTGGCTGTAGCTGTCGCATCAAGATTACTCTTCTTCAGAAGTGGTTTAATGTTTTTAATTAGGACAAATGGAGAAAGAATACGAATACTTGCCATTTTTCTTAACATGCAAAGTGTAATTTATAAGAGTTGTCATGCTGTTTTACCAGGGGCTATGGATACATTTACTCTTATCCACCATGACCTTGAGATCTCCACCAACCCTGTCCAATATGCCATGATCCTTGACATAGTCAACAACCTGCTGTTGCATGTGGAGCCCAAACGCAAGGTAGGAGATGGCTGCTACTCATAATAATGTCCCTCTTTCTTAAGTATACTTAAGTTAATTCTATCCATTTCTGTACCTCTCCCCCACCTTCTCTCCATATTGCCTCCATATTACTGTACTGCCATTTTTCAATGGCTACTGGGGACACGCAGGAGCACAGTGAGAAGAAGCAGCGTGTGCGTTTCCAACTGGAGATCTCTAGCAACCCTGAGGAACAGCGAAGCAGCATCTTACACCTCCAGGAGGCAGTGAGGCAGCATGTTGCCCAGATCAGGTGGCTTGAAAAACAGATCTACTCCAACATCAGGGTGAGTAACACATAGCCACGAAGTACAGAACATTTTCTTTTGACATAGTAACTCCTACTTTGAGGGATGATGTTGGGATAGTGAATCAGGAAGTGCAGTGGATTAGCAAGGATGAAGTGAAGGCAGCTATGAAGAGTGGAAAGGCGGTTGGTCCAGACAACATACATGTGGGGAGGCATGGAGATGTTTAGGAGAGATGGCAGTGGAGTTTTTAACTAGGTTGTTTAACACAATTTTGGAAAGTGTGACGATGCCTGAGTAGTGGAGAAGAAGTGTACTGGTACCGATTTTCAAAAATAAGTGTGATGTGCAGTGCTGTAGTAAAGTAACTACAGAGGTATAAAGTTGATCGGTCACAGCATCAAGGTATGGGAAAGAGTTGTGGAAGCTGGGTTAAGAGGAGTGCGGAAGAGAGGTGAAGAAGATAGTGCAGGCAGGGTGGCGTGGGTGGAGAAGAGTGTCAGGTGTGATTTGCGATAGAAGGGTACCAGCAAGAGTGGAAGGGAAGGTTTACAAGATGATCGTGAGACCAGCTATGTTGTATGGTTTGGAGACGGTGGCACTGACAAAAAGACAGGAGGTGGAGCTGGAGGTGGCAGAGTTGAAGGCGCTAAGATTTTTGTTGGGAGTGATGAAGATGGACAGGATTAGGAATGGGTATATTAGAGGGACAGCTCAGGTTGGACAGTTTGGAGACAAAGCAAGAGAGGCAAGATTGAGATGGTTTAGACATGTGTGGAGGAGAGATGCTGGGTATATTGGGAGAAGGATGCTGAATATGGAGCTGCCAGGCAAGAGGAAAAGAGGAAGGCCAAAGAAGTTTATGGATTTGGTGAGGGAGGACATGCAGGTGGTTAGTGTGACAGAGGAAGACACAGGACAGGAAGAGATGGAAATGGATGATCCACTGTGGTGATCCCTAACAGGAGAAGCCAAAAGAAGAACTCCCCCTCCATGTCATACTCCCTTCCCCATTTGAACCGCCCTCCCAACATCCTCAAATCCCCAAGATCACTATCAGCCAAATATGCAGTACTAAGAAAAAAATAATAGTATGAGAAAAAATGAATAAATTGATGATGATGATAGTAATAACAATAATGATGATGATAATATTACTATTAGTACTTCTTCTACTACCACTACTGCTACAAATTTTTTTTAAAGATAATAATGCTATGAGTCCAGAAAAGTCTGCCTGTAGTTCCTTGTGGTTGGAGCAGCTCCAGAAAATGTTGCTTAAAGACCCCATGAGACGAAAAATGTGTTTTTTCATTGTGTTATACCTTTTTTTTTGGCACCTAATATGCATCTTTATATCAAATCATGCCAAATATTTGACAGAAAAATAATCGGCCTGAAATTCTATCGAGAAAAATCCATTCTTTCTTTTCCTTGAAAACGCTTGCTTGCCTGTGAGAGACTCACATCTGCACTCGGGGGCAAACCCCAAAAAAGCTCATCCAATGAAATATGACAATGGTATGAAATTATCCTCTTCTTCGTTGTCGTTGTCCTCCTCTTCCTCTTCTTCTTCAAAAATTGCCTCCATCTCTCGGAGCGGGGTGGGGGGGGGGGGAGTGGGGGTGCGTGGTCCTCTACCACGGAGTCGAAGCTAGCCTCGATATCTAGGACGTCCATTTTTTCGATTTTCAAAAATTGCGCGTGCTTACTTTCGAGTGTCAATCAAATTGGGTGCCTCCCCTTGTAAAGTACCTGCCTAACAGTCTATTTTCATCCGGAAACACGTCACATTAAGGGAACTCGCGATGCTCATAATGCCATTTCCATGGGTCTTCAATGACTTGGACAATATTCGTGACTCACTTGGTGACAGCAAGTTCAGTACTGGCTGAACTTTCCAAGATCATAGCATTTTTCAATATTGGCATAGGATCCAAGGGATTTTATTTGCAAAAGAAAATTACTTTGAAATTTTACCTTTGTGACATGTTTAATCTTGCAGAATAACAATTTCATAAAACAACCCAGATTCAGTATCATAGATTTCAGTTGGTGGTTTTCAAGTTTAAAGGGAAATTCTAAAAATGATTCTAAAATTTAAGTTATAGAAAGGTTTTCTTCCAACTATATTAAATAGTGTTCTTAAATAATTACACCCTAAATTCAAATTATATTTTAACTAAAATTCCAGATGGTGCTGCTTTCCATGTGTTGAAACCGTCATTAAAAATACGTTCCCACTATCACCTCCTATAGGCACAGCCTGAGGAGCTGAGTGGGGATGAACTGGCAGAGATCAACGTGAGACTACAGAACCAGCTCAACCAGGAGAAGACCGACATGCAGATGAAGAGTGAAGAGCTCAACATTCTCATCAGGTCTTATCTTGGCACTCATCTAAATGAATACTACACATCTGTTTAACGCAAATACACATACATTACTGGGGTTAAAATCAGTATTGTTGCATGACACCAATTAGAGGGATGACAGGGTCTTACCAATGGTACGTAGAGCCCCAAAAGTATGCAGACATATGCTTTGCCATTGATATCACATGTGTGGAAACCATTGGTCTATTAAGTAGAGAGCCTTAACCATATGAGGGGGCTGGCATGCCAAGAGATAATTTATAGATGTGGAGCAATGAAATATTCTATAGTACATTATTATTTGCCATCCTCCTCTTCTGTTCTCTCTCCAAGGTGCTTTAAGGACTTCCAGTTGCAACGGACCAACAAACTGGAGCTGCGTAAGCCCCCAGAGGATGTGAGTGTGGTGAGGAGAACCGAGATCTACTTTGCTCAGGCTCGCTGGTGTTTGACTGAAGAGGATGGCCAGCTTGGCATTGCAGAGCTGGAGCTTCAGAGATTCATGTACAGCAAGGTGGGTGTGGCATGGAACCAGGATTATAGGAGTTATCTAGAAAGGAAACACAGGAAGGAATGGAGTACGGCCAGACAGAAATGGGCCAAACGGATGTAGAACATATACAGATCTGTAATTGTCTGTTTTGTGTCCAATTAGAAGATGAAAATGGAGGTGTGGCGAGTTTGGGGAAAAATGCCAGTAGATTAAAATTTGTAAACAAGGAAAAATGGATCCTGACAGGCACAAATTCTTGCTATTGCTGTTCTCATTCACAAGTCTACTACTGCTACATTCGGCTGCTCCTGTTAGGGGTCTCCACAGCGGATCATCCGTTTCCCTTTCTTACTTCTCATTCACAAGTAAAAAGAAAATGCTTTTTGCTGCAGGTTGAAATCATCCGTTGAAATCATCTGTTTCCATTTCTTCTCATTCACAAGTAGAAAAAAGAAGAAAAAAAAAGAAAAGGCTTTTTGCTGCGGGTTCACAATATTAACTTATTCATACATTAATATTGTGAACCCGCGCATCAAAATGGATGAAATCATCTGTTTCCATTTCTTACTTCTCATTCACAAGTAAAAAAAAAAAGAAAATGCTTTTTGCTGTGGGTTCACAATATTAATTTATTTGTAAAAGTACTCGGGGAGTACTGCTACCTCGCCCAAAGCTATGTACAAGTGAAACTAGTTGTTCCTCCATTAAAAAAAAAAAAACAGTGAGCTGAGCTTCACCTTCCATTTCTGATTCAATGGATAATTGAATATATTGTGGTCCGAAAAAAGTTCAGTTGGTTTCAGATTTGGAAGCAAGTAAAACTACAGAACCCAACAGTCTGTATAAAAGATGGACAGCTCTGTCCTCTCCATCATCGGTCAGTATATCAGGCAATAAGATAATACATTGACTCGGTCCGTCTGTTTTTGATAGATACAAAATCTCTGTCCGGATGCCCCCTTAATATAAAGCAGATTTAGTTTATTAAAGCAACAGAGCCAGTCATCAGCTGCCATGGTAGAGTAAAAACCAGGTGAATCATATTCCCTCTCTCACATACTCTTCTTTGGTCCTTGTCATCCCCTCTTGCTGTTTCTCTCTTATGCCCCTCTTTCTAGCATGATCAATCTATGGCTGTCAGTCTTTACTATTGGTTACTCTTTTAGTGCTCTAGGAACTGAAGGATATTCTGCTGTTCTTGTGAATAGCAGCTTAATACATACAATGTAATTGTAAATGAAAGCAGTATGCTCGTAATCATATGGCTGGAACTGCTATTTGATGTAACAGTTTGCCATTGCTTGAGGGTATTTGTTGACCATTGTGTAAAACCATTTTCCTACAGCTGAACAAATCTGACGACACAGCAGAGCATCTCTTAGAGCTAGGCTGGTTCACAATGAACAACCTACTACCCAATGCAGCATACAAGGTAAATCACCACTCAAATTTGGTTTAATTTTTTTTTAAGTTAACATAAGAAAAAAAAATTGACATTTTTAGCACAACAAACGGGGCAATTGGTTATTTTTTCTCAATTAACATTGATTGGTAACACTGCCCCAGACAAATGTATACAAAGACAGTCATAAGCACTATTTTGTGAATATTTGTGTGTGCTGACAATTGTCAACATGTATACACACGGGTTACGAGGCTGCATATCTGAGTTTTTAACTCTCTATTTGGTTTCCTTTGTGCAGCGTGTGAGGGTATGTACAGTGCCGGTACAGTGGCCGGACTTTGGTGTCTGTTAAATTCATCTTGTTTGTTCAGATTGGCTCATCTCTATGGTTCCTCAGACAGTTTGATATTCACTGTTCCATGCACATCCAATTATTCATTGCTGCATGTCCACCCAGGGATCCATGGGAAGTGAACTTCCATTTTAAAGAGATACTTGCATCAAAATCCGACTTTTCCTGTTGATAATCGATGTAAGGAGTGTGGATGTGATCGATGAGACAAATGGTAGCGCTAAAATCACATTTATAGCCAGACGAGAGATATCGGCGGCCAAGTAACTGATTTCCAGTTGGGGAAAATGTGATAACTTGCCGCATCACGAATTACCATTAGCATAGAGGGCATGTTTGTAACGGGACGCTATAAAAGTGGAGACGCACCCTTTTGGCTCGAAGGAACACGGCTGTATTGGCTGAGCAACATTCATGAGGCGGGCGAGTAGTCAACTTCCATTGAGAAAGAGGACTCGTCTTCCACTTCCACAGCCTCAACCTCAAAGCTGCGGTCGGTGGTCTTGTCGCTCGCCTTTTTGTTGTTGTTGTTGTAAAGTGACGACAGAGCAGGAAGGGGCCTGGCACCAGTGAATTTCTCGTTTTTCTATGGCAAGCGGTTTAGCCCTAGTGTTTAGCCCACCCAGCCACACCCACACGACCGCCCTGAATTTCAGTAGCCAATAGCTATGAAATCGTAAAACCACACCTACCTTTCAGTTGTAATTCAAACCACCCGTGTTAAAAATGTGCTCAGAAACAGCATGAAAGTATCTCTTTAATAGTGCATTCCATGTTGTGTGAACATTGTCATTTGGGCACTGTGTGCTTTTTACCGCCAAAGGGTGTCATGTTTGTTTTTGGCAAAAGATCCTAAGAGAGACTTTACAATGCTAATGCATGCTGTAGCTGAAAGTGTCTTCCTTTTCTTTCATAGGTGGTGCTTCGTCCTCAGAGTGTGTGTCAGTCTGGACGCCAGTTTGCCTTGCGTATCTTTAGTAAAGTGCGCCCCCCTGTGGGGGGGATCTCTGTCAAGGAACACTTTGAGGTGAAAATAAATCACATGCAATAACTTCCGCTTTAATTTAGGGATAGTTTTTTTTGTTTTGTTTTTTTTTGGACTCCTGAAATAACCAATATTTTCATCATCATTAGGTGAATGTGGTGCCTCTCACCATCCAGCTAATGTACCAGTTTTTCAAAAGAATGATGGGATTTTTCTTCCCGGGAAGAAATGTGGAGGAAGAGGAAGTTACTGATGAGGAAGACAAGTTCCGATTGGTTACTACCGGTATGTGCTTTCTAATTGTAGCAATAGAACATACCGAATTAAGGATAACCCTGTCTGAATCCTCTGCACATTTTCAGCACCCTGAAATCCACTCTACCAACTAGCCAGTCAATCGCATTTTCCATTTTCTTCACAAGGCCTTTGTGTGTGGTATTGAATAACCATTTGCTGTGTTAGGTCATCCTTCCAAGCTATTAACAGCTTCTATCAACTAAAGTATGACCTTGAGAGGTGGGTGATTGTGTGCGTGTGTGCAGGCATGCACACACGTCTTTTCTTGTGTGTGTACATCTGTCAGCTCTTCACTGAGACCTGCTGGGAGTATAGGGTTTAGGATAATGGGGTTCCCCAGAGGCCGCATTGCTGACACTAATGTCCTGTGTATTCCAGGTATCCCTGTGAAGCCTCGGCAACTCTCAGAGGACACAATGGGTCCCAGTAAAGGTGTCACTCAGGGATTGAACCGCAGTGCAGGGGTCAGGAGGTCATTCAGAAAGGCTCCTGAGGTATTAATGCCTCTTGTTTCTAGTGTTGCTCAGATGTTTAAGTGCACAACCTGAGAAAAAAAAATGCAAATGACTGATTTGGCTCTAATCTCCTCCATCAGCATCCTGTTGATGACATTGATAAGATGAAGGAAAGGGCTGCCATGAACAACTCCTTCATCTACATTAAGATTCCCCAAGTGCCCCTCTGTGTCAGCTACAAGGTGGGCTTCCATACATCCAACAACTGCTACTTACTTCAACACCCATCATTGCTTTGGATTTTGTCGCTGCTATTGAAGGTGGATAGTGTGTTGAACTGAGACAGCTATAAAAGAAGGCAGTGCAGAACAGGATGAATGTTCTCCATTGATGTTAGACCAAGTCAGTTAGTCCTGTATAGCTATTAAAGTCCTCTTTGGTTTACAGAATGTCTGTGCTGTTATTCTTGCTTACATTTCTAGATATTTTGCATCCTGGGATTTGCAAAAGTACTATAGATTTTCAGCAGTAGCATTTTCATCATGTCCTGTACAATTCACAACTATTAATTTTCTGAGGCTGGTGTGATGTTTCTAAGATCTTGAAATAAGGATTAACACAGTCCTCATTATCAGGGAGAGAAGAGTAGTGTGGACTGGAAGGACCTGAACCTGGTTCTGCCCTGTCTAGAGTACCACAACAATACTTGGACCTGGCTAGATTTCGCCATGGCTGTGAAAAGGGACAGTCGGAAAGCCCTCGTTGCACAGGTACAATATGAAACGTGAAAGGAAATACTGATGTTGGAGTTTTTTTTTTCATACCCTTTCAATCACACAAGGTTTGCACACAACCTTTTGTGAAACGTTATACACATTAAGTGACAATCTAAAGCCATTATCGTTTAAGGCAAACAAAGTTGTGCCTGATTTTATTTATCATTATTTGAAATGTGTTTCTTTTTCTGTTCACCAAAGGATTTCCTTAAATTGGCCAACTGCAAATCCCAGAATATGAATTGGTCATAGATTAGCAAAAATCGTATGGCATTTATTTATTTCAGTTTTTTTTTTTTTTTTTTTTTTTTGCTTTTTTTCCCTTGTTGTGCAGATGATTAAGGAGAAACTACGACTGAAGCCTGCTTCAGGCACAGACCCACGGGGCAAAACATTTGAAGCAAAGTCCGACAATAGCCTGCAGCAGCAAGAGGAAGATGAAAAGGCCAGGCTCCTCATTGGGCTCAGCACCACAGACAAGAGTTCCAGCAAGAAGAGTATCTTCAGCCGTCGCAAGTGACGCATGCGTGTGTGCGCACACACTCTTAAACCAGAACTTGACTTGATAATCTACTATGGCAGCTACCACAGTAAAGGGAATCAGGGAGATAGTGGACAGTCTGGTGTGTGTGTCAGATCAGTTAGCCTTTCAGGACATTCTTTGATGTGGTGTACCTAAAATGGAGAACGAGGCGTTAGATCCTATTTGGGGAACAGATGTGTTGTAAATTGTATTGGAGGCTTCCTGCTTGCCAGTTGCCTATAAACCTGCTGAAATT
This sequence comes from Lampris incognitus, assembly GCF_029633865.1. NCBI lineage: Eukaryota > Metazoa > Chordata > Actinopteri > Lampriformes > Lampridae > Lampris > Lampris incognitus. The sequence continues at coordinate 16,569,432 of NC_079217.1, read as the reverse complement.
AAAAGATGGGTCTGGTGATTTTCTGGGTTTGAGTAGAAGATACTTATGTTACTCAAAACTGAAATCATGGCCCAGATCCCAATCAAAATTCCTTTTAAAGAAACATAAACAGTACCAGGATCAGAAGGGTGACATTTTGACCAAACTTTTTATCTTGCTTGTTCTTGTGCCATCAAATTGACTGTATTCTTTTCATTCACTCACCTTTCAAAAAGACCTTGCGCCTTTCATCTTTTCCTGCTGGCTCGGGAAAATTGTATGTCAATGTCTGCTACATTATATAGGACTAGGTTGAAAGCCATCTTGAGAACCACTTAAATGCTGTCAGTTATGATGGTTATGGTTAAACTTTTCTTTTATCAAAGCTGAGAAAAAAAATGACGTGCTTGTATGATTGCCACTTTGGCAGGAAGGCCACTACTATAAAAGACCACAACCTTACACTATCTTGTTTTTATTATGGTATTGCCCACATTCTTAAGATGGCACACATTTTATTGTAAAAACAATTATATGCTTGTATGATTGCCCCTTTGGCAGGAAGGCCACTACTAGAAATGACCACAACCTTACACTCACTATCTTGTTTTTATTATAGTATTGCCCACATTCTTCAGATGGCAGACGTTTTATTGTACCCCACAACAGTGCAATATTCCAAGAACAAATCAGCAAAAATCTACCAATTTGTGTTAAATTATCGCACTTGCAATGATGGCATCGATGGTCTTGGCAAAAATATGTTGCAGCTAATAGCTGAGTGATGTTTTGTAACACTTTAACACTAAAGCACTTTTTATGCAAAGTATTTTCTGATATTTTTGTATATGGTTGTCTCCGTTGAATTACTTGTACAACTGTGCTGCTAAGCCTCTTAGTTCTGTCACACTCTTCTGTCGAAACATATTTTTGCCTCAACATTTCAGTTAAACGGTTTTGTAAACTAATGGATTCCCATAGTTCACTATCAGCTTTGTTCTGTCGGAGCCTGCTTTGTTTTATTGTTAATTTGTCAATAAACAAATGTTACCGTCTCTGGCTGCTCTTGTGCTCTGTGCTGCTGCTGCTGTAAAGGGAGGGGGCGGGATGATTGATCTGTAATCTGACAGGCTTTACTGGAGCGGAATGAAGCCCTCGTTAGTGTGTGTGTGTGTGTGTGTGTGGTGGGGGGGGGGGGGCGCGCGCGCGAGTCACACATTTAGATCCCTAAACGAGCGGGAGCGGGAGCACGCCTTTTCAAGCCAAAGCTGCGAATGGAAGAAATGCCTGTTAAATTTCCCTGAGACTCTGAAGTCAACCTGTGAAAAAAGGATGCCATGGGTAGTGGAGTTAGTAGCGATGACAAGGTTTGTGAGTCATTAATATTCAGTTGTTCGAGCTAAGGGCTGGGGGGGGGGCAAGAGTTTAACATGTTCGGTTTATTGAAACGCTTGTTAAACTCTAGACTATATATACTTAATTATTACAATGTTTTTAGAGTAGTCGTAGATTAGTGTGATTACAACGCTGTTCCGGTGGTGGCGAGCGAAATGGATGTGACGGATATCTCCAAATTGGGCGAGGTGGCGATGGATGTCGTTAAATGTCAGTAAGTGCTCAGACATGGGGATTTCATACTTTCTCGTTTTTGTTTTCCCTGAGGGTGTTTGCGTGTTGAGGGAGGGCAGTGAATGACGCAAACTGCCCCGGGCCGTTTAGGAGCGGCGCTAACAGCCACGTCTTGTTTGCCCCTGACTGGGAAAGATGGCAAGAGCAAAACTGTTACGCCTCGTTAACGCGTACGCGGGTATTTTTGAAAACGTAGCTTTTTCTGTGCCTTTTTGGTCTTAACGTCCACACGCAAACTGCGTTTTAGGTCACTGAAAACAGACCTTTCGCAAAACTCCTTCCAGGGTGGAGATTTTCAGACTGTTTTCAGTATTGACGTGTAGACAGGGGAAACGGAGTTTTTGGCTTGTTTGCTTTTCTTTTCGGGTTTCTGATTGGCGACACAAGGTTAGGGTTATATCGCCCGCTATTGGTTTGGCGTCCTCTTGACAGCGCTTCCATTGGGTTCATTTGGACGGAGTTTTTTTTCTTCTTTTTTTTTTAAGAATGAATGAGGAAAACCCCGTTTTCAAAAATATCCGTGTATGTGTGGACTAGGCATCAATCATAATACACCGCTTTAGCCCCGCAGATCATACAAGAATTAGGTTTTAATGTTTGATTTTGATTATATTTGATCAATCTAAGTATCTGGTATATGATTTTGTAGCTGAGTGTTGCACTCCAAGGAAACTTTACAGCGAATTCCATCTAGAACTTAAGTACTTTGACCTTAGTTAACCTGTGCAAATATGTGATTTTATGCTCATGTACAATTTGTTAAAGATGTACTGCCTTTAAAGCTACCACGGACATTCATAGTCCGCGAAATGGTCTCAAGCTTTTGCGCGTTATTAACATTATATGTGATCTAGTTGGGCCAAAAATAATACTGTCGTCACAGATTGGAAAGCTGTTCCTGTCTATCAGAAGAAGTATTTTCCCCAAGCAATTGTTTATAGACATTTTATGTTAAATGCTTTGAATCAAAATTTCCTTTGACAAGTGTGTATCTTTAGACTGGTAATGTTATAACATATTGCTTTACCTGAATGAAGAAAGGGAGGCAATGCAGCTGAAGATAGTAGGTGCTTGCACAAACATCTCTGCAACGTGCATATTTCAGTCAACCATAGAAATACTAGATGGCTCAGACTGTTGTCACAGCCAACAGGACGGGGTCGTGGACTGGAGGTTCCTAAGCGTCTGCTCCCTTCAGATGACAGTCTGGAGAAAAGGTCTTCGGATGTGGAGAGGAAGACTCGGGATGCCGTTTCGGTATTTCTGCCTGAGTTCCAATGCAGAAGATTTCCTGGCAAGGACCATTTCCAGGTACTCCACAGTTAAAATGTCCAGTACAAAACATTTGCCTGACCGGTGACAACCAGAAATTGTATTTCATATATTAAATCTTGCGTTTGAGAGAGGAAAAACTCTTAGAGGTTCATCATATCAATCCAAATACTGTCTAACAATTTTACCTCTGTGCTTTTTGTCATAGATTCTCGGTTTTGTTGCCAAGGGGTCCTTTGGACCCATCTTGAAAGTAAAGGACAAGAATAAGGACAAAATCTATGCAGTTAAGGTGAGTCAACAAGTCTCGTACAAATCAGCTAAGCAGTGGTAATCAGTATTCCCATTACTGCTCAATTTGAAAATAAAAACTTTCACATATTGTTCTAAATTATGATGTAGGTTATACCAAAGTCTGAGATCTGGAAGCATGGAGCTCTGGAGCAGTCAAAGGAGGAAGTCATAATTCAGGTACATGGTTGTGTAATGTTTCTGTTGGGGCAACCCCTCACACTCAGAAATACAGTTACAAGAGCAGCACACGAGGAGTTGTGAGCGAAGAAAGGGGAAATATGTACTCACACTCGAATTTGGCCCTACCATGCTTTGGAATAAACAAAATGCAAAGATGCCTTGTCAATTCAGTACAATTTTTTCTTACCCCAAAATTGATAAAGGGTTAAGGTAGACTAGTTAGTTGAACCGGGGTCTGATATGGATCATGTGCCATAGGCTGTATATACAGGACAGGCAGAAGTTAACTATAATTATTGATCCAAGTAGGAAGACAATGTTGGTTATTGTTATCCGACCTTTAAAATGGATATGGAGATCATTATTCATTTCTTAAATATGCTCCTGAACTGGTTTTCTCAAGCAGCTCTTGCCCAAATTTATCTAGTTGTAAGAGTAACCCTGATGCTACATCTGTGGAAAGTGTACACAAAGGTACACTTTCCACAGATGTAGCATCACAAGTATATTTTGATCACTTGGCATACATAACTGTACTTTTGAAGGTACAAATGGGAGGGGGACATAAAGAGACTTGCAACAAAGGATACTAGGGTGCCATGCCAGCAACAAAATGTGTACTCTAAAAGGTACAATTCTGCCCTAACTTTACCGAGTGTTTCATGCATTTCCAACAAATAGTCAACATTGGCAACAACAACAGTATCTTTATTTCGATTAGTTGTCTGTTGTACATGATTGCATTAAGAGACAGTGTAGGAAGCTCCTTATCCATCTCTCATATTCCCTCATAGTCACTGTTGCTTTTTATGTTTTGGCGGATGCATTGCAGCGGCAGCTCAAACATCCATTCATCCACAACCTGCAGGACTGCTGGCAGACACAACGCCATCTCTTCATTAGTGAGTTGTCAAACAACGGCTCAGTCAGACATTTTTCCCATCTACGATCCTCCTCCCCGTTGTGTTTGTTTTGATTTCCACCCTCTGGTCCCACAGCAGCATAAGCAGTGATATTTAAAGACTACAGCGTAGTTACTGCATCCCTAAATTTGACTACTCGCCTCATCGATGGATACTGAAGGGGCACACTGACATCTAGTGTGGTTTTAGGATAAAGTTCACACCCTCAGTTTATTTATGTGGCTGTCGCATCTTTTGTCATTTTACAATGCTTCTGTTTGGATCATCAGTATCCCACAGCTTAAAGGATCTCCCTCTCTGCCACTGGTTCGAATTGTCAAAAGAACCACAATTGGGAATTTATGCATATGTGTGTAATTTATGTGTAATCTGTGTTTATGTATCTGTTGATTACTTTTTTCAAGATGCCTGAGGTACACACTGTCTGTGTAGCAAATGAAATTCATATAATATCCAGACTAACCTTATCCCTCCCTCTGTATTTTCTGTCTGTATTTTCTACCTCTCTATGCCATTCAGCCCTTGTTAAGATGAGAACATGATTTCATCTCTAGTCCTTTTCTTTGCTCCTTTAACTTTGATGTTTATATACTATACTTTTTGTTGGAGTTACAAGCATTAACCCAATGTGTGCTATAGACAGTAGGTTTCAAATACTGCAGTGTGTTCTTATGTGTCTTCCCTCACAGTGTGCGACTACTGCGACTCCGGAGATCTGTACACATACTGGGAACTTAAAGGCCAGTTTGGAGAAGATGAGATTCGGGTCTTTGCGGCAGAGCTAGGCAGTGCACTGGGTCAGTGTTCTTCAGATGTTCACCTCTTACAATTCGCCATCGGGAGTTTTAACATTGACTTCTTTTACAGCAATGCGGCGTCTTTCATCACTGTTTTAGTGTCGTCCCCCTGCTTAACCGGATGCTGCGAAATGCTTTGTCTTATTTGACGTGTTGCCTCTTCTGTGTTTCTCTGTAGGATTCCTACATGACTGTGGGATTATACACAGAGATGTAAAGGTATGCATGCTGGTCAAAATGTGTAATTTAGTTCCACTGATATAGAAAATGCATGCAGCAATGTATTTACATGCTTAGTACATTTTGTGTTTGGGATTTTTCAGATGGAAAACATCCTCTTGAGTGACCAAGGTGATGACTCTAAAATCTCTAAAGCACTTACAATTAAAACCGATCATTTAGAGCACTGTGGAAATCAGATGTTGGTTTTTATTCAACATTTGCAGGAACATTGGCTGTCTTGATAATATATGAAACGCATACTCAAATTCTGATTGTTAAAAATGGTTTTGAATCAAAGTATTTAGAAGTTTATTATGAGACAGTGTCAAAGCATCTCTTTCTGCTATGACGCAGGTCATCTTCGGTTGGCTGATTTTGGACTCTCTCGCCGCCTCACACGAGGGGGAAGAGCATTTTCAGTATGTGGGACTATCCAATACATGGGTGTGTTGCTTTCAAATTCTGGCCAAATTTAACGGATTAGTTTAGGCAGACATGCAACTTTATGGAAAATAAATTTGAATTGTCTTAAATGATTATTTGCTTTGCACTAAGACTTTTTCATACCAATGAAAGCCCGTGCTGTAGCTTCTTCAGATTTGAGGGATGCTACCTGTTTATCATTTAACCTCACTTTAAAGGGTCTTTGGCTGGTTTTTGTCTGAACAGCTCCTGAGGTCCTAAGTGGTGGTCCATACAACCATGCAGCTGACTGGTGGTCCCTCGGCATTATGCTGTTCTCACTGGTGGCTGGAAAGGTGGGGTCATCTAGCCTGGTTAACATTATTTCTCAGCACTAGATATAGCTCTGCAGAGAGGTAAGGTCGATTGTTGGTTAGCGCTGTTGTCTCACAGCAATAGAGTCCTACCCAGGATTTGATCACAGCCTTTTAGCATGGAGTTTGCATGCCATGATAGCTTATATTTCCTGCAGGTTCTTCAGTTGCCTCTCACATCCAAAGACATGCATGTTGGGGGAATGCATAACTTTAAATTGTCCATAGCTGTGAGTGACTGTAAATGACGGACAGGCAACCTGTCCAGGGTGTCTGCCTTCTATCTGGGGCCTGTTGCACAGACTCCAGCCTCTGCAACCTTGATTTAAATTAAGTGAGTATAGATAGTGAATGAATGCTGCACTATGTCAGTTGTTGGTCACAGTTGCTTGTTTGTGTGTATATGTGAACATTTCTTTGTTTCATTAGTTTCCAGTTCCTCCAGAGTCAGACCACTGTACCATGTCGCGGAAGGTCAAAGAATTCCCTTATGTCATCCCAAAGACCTTCAGCCCTGCACTGACCCTGCTGCTCAGCGAGGTCAGTATCAGCAAATTTGCCAAATATGTAGTTCTTGATCCTTGAGGGAAAAAAGTATTCTTATAACCTCTGTTTTTTTTCTCTCTCTTTTATTTGACCTAGCTGCTGTGCAAGAATCCAGCAAACCGTCTCCGTAACCTGGAGCGCTTCAAAAGGCAGACCTTCTTCAGTGGCACTTCCTTTGACTCTCAGATACTCCAGAAGACACCTGTCGGATTTATTCTTGAACTGAAGAGTCATCCAGATCGGGTCGCTAAAGCAATGAGGGGCCTCTCGGAGGACTACTTTCGCAACTTTGACTGTGATAAAATCCTGAATTCTCCCACCAGCCCCCCTGACTTGTCCCCTACCTTGGCCAACATTGATTCAAACCAAGCTACAGCACAGACTTGTAAAGCGTGAGACAGTTTTTTAACACACTAAACACAGAATACAGTATTATCAAGTGTAAATTGGTGGCAAACGAGATGGATCTTCATCTGAAAAAAAAAAATCTTACCTCTGGGACTGCCATTATTTTCTGTTACTTTATCATTAAGCTTTGCTATTAAAACTGTTCTTCCGATGTGAATTGTATGATATGAGAGTTGTTGACAACGGGCGTTAGGTATTTTAGCCATGTCCAGCTATATTTTCTTTGTCTGCATACAGTGAAATATTACATTAATGGTTGAATTTAATGTAAGTCCATTAAAGGATATTGATCTTTTGCATAATAAAGATTTGTCTTTTCTCAATGAGTAAATGGAGTGTCATAAAATGCACAAATCTGATATCCAGGCTAAGGTCTTAATTGTCCTCTTTTGCATTTGCATATCCAGTACATAAATGTCCAGGTGTTCATATAATAAGTCAAAATATTTCCATGCTCTCACAGCAAAGGGACAAACATGTATACATGCTTCAGTAGAAACTGATACCACTTCATTCTGTTTCTTAGGTTTCTCATCAGGTAATTGTAAATGGTACATTTATATGCACCACCTTAAAAACTACATAATCGAGTATAATAATAATAATAAACTTATATAGCGCTTTTCTAACACTCGTGCATGTATATGTGCGCAATGAGTCCTGGAATCAAAACATCCGCATGCCTCTTGTATGTCATACTTTATGGTCAAAACATTCGATATTGAGTTTGTTTTATAAGGCACATATGTTAAGTGGACAGAATGACTCCGGCATAGGCGAGGTTGTCACCCCACCAAAGTTCACTGGTTTGATTCACTCATGTAGCCACTCCTGTATAGTCACAATAACCAAGATGCTCCATCTCTACCAGTTCCAGTGGTGCGCTTGCTGGCTGACTGAGCTCCCCAGCAAGAGGCAGAAAACAGGTTTCTCTCCTGGGGGAATCGATTAAGTAAAACAAACGCTCAAAAACCTAATTTTAGGTTTCTAACATAGTAGAAGATATCTGAAAGCAAGTTTCGTATAGTTGTGTGCCAATTTTTCACTTCTGCAGGAAGTTCTCTGAGGAAATTTCTAGAACTCTTCACACATTACTTTCGTATGTAGAGGATTTTCATTATATACGTTTTATGTAAGTTAAATGTTAAATCAGTTATGTAAGGTTGCTATACCTAAATAAGTGATGGCCAACTTTCAGCCTCGGGATGACCTATTTGGAGGAGCACACATAACTCCATTGAGGACAACCTTAATAGGACACAAAATTGAGGACCAGATAAGGCATCATCATTAAATGTTTTTAATTAGGTAACGGAAAAAAATTGTTGCCCCAGTGGAGACAGCCACGTTCAACAGTTGCACTTTTCCAAGTCATCCCTCTAGTATTTAAAACCGTACCTACTGAATGGAAATGCATAGCCTTCTCTCAGTGCCTCCGGACATTGAATCCCCCTTCAGGCCCCTGTCTTAGACAGGTCCATCATCTCTCTGTTGTGGCTCTAGTGGCAGGCAGTCCAGTGACCCATATCTGTTCAGAGGCACACTGACCCACAATAATGAAGAAAGGAGTCCCCTAAAATGACAACAAACCAGCCCATAGACTTTAAACAAATGGAAATAAACACATGCAGTCTCTGGACATAGCCTAAGTCCGCATGGCGGTGTGATTTAACATGACAAAGCCTTTTTATTTGTATTTTTGCAAGATTTGCTCTGGAAAAAAAAACACCAGTGGTCTCATTTGGATCAAGAGACAACATTATGAGTCTACCACTATGGGTTTGTGCAGCAAAACCTAATACAACACTTTGTCACGTATGGTAAGCGAGGCTTGGACTGAGAAATGAACGGGGTGAAGGTAGACAGGTGTTGACCCCATTGGTCAATGAAGTCAACAAGCACTTGCTCTCCCTGTATTTGTATAAACCCACATTGTGTCGGTCAGACCGAGTACACCGGCCTTGAGAGGATTTTTTTTAACATATATACTTTATTAATTCCCGTGGGGAAATTCTGCTCTGCATTTAACCCATCCTAGCTGTGTAGCTAGGAGCAGTGGGCAGTTGCCCTGCAGCACCCAGGGACCAACTCCACTTCTTCTCTCCATTGCCTCGGTCAGGGGTACAGACAGGAGTATTAACCCTAACATGCATGTCGTTTTGATGGTGGAGGAAACCGGAGCACCCGGAGAAAACCCACCACAGACATGGGGAGAACATTAAAACTCCACACAGAGGACGACCCGGGACGACCACCAAGGTTGACAACCCCGGGGTTCAAACCCAGGACCTTCTTGCTGTCAGGCGACAGCACAAACTACTGGGCCACCATGCCGCCCAAATGTTTTTCATTTATATGTTGCTTGTGCCCCAACGAACTTATTCACCACATGCAATATGGCGTACAAGATGAATGCTGATGTTGTGATTCCACTTTGGACATTCTGACTCAGTCAGGATTTACTCTGGGCTTTACATTGGTACGTAAATGTAAAGCCCATGGGGTGGCACTGTGGCCCAGTGGTTAGCCCTGTTGCGTCACAGCGAGAAGGTCCTGGGTTCGAACCCCAGGCCATCCCAGGTCCTTTCTGTGTGGAGTTTGCATGTTGTCCTCATGTCTGCGTGGGTTTCCTCCCACCATCAAAAAGACATGCATGTTGGGGTTGATACTCCTGTCTGTGCCCCTGAGCAAGGCAATGGACAGAAGAACTGGAGTTGGTCCCTGGGCGCTGCAGCTGCCTATACAATAGGATGTGTTAAATGCAGAGAACACATTCACTGTAACCTACAATGACAAAATAAAGTGGCTTTCATTCATATACAACAGCAGTTTTGCGCCACCAATGCATAAATTTTTTTTTAAAAAAATCTCAATGTGTATGAAATTCTGTTTTGTCAAACTTTTCATGCATTGTAGATGTCACAGACCACACAATCTAGTTTTAATCACGTTTTATTCATGGGCTCTTAACGATGAGTTGTTTATTTTAAGCGTGATGTGATGCTACACGCGTGTTTAGTTTCTCTTGAAACACATGCGTGACATACAGGGCAGCTCTTTTAATTTCTGGTTCATATCGGAAAGGATTTAACTGACCTCGTTCTGCTCTAATTTGGGGCCATATTCCCATGTTAATTTACATTGACTGAAACCTAGAAATTATTTCTATTTCTGAAAGTTTCCATCACTTTCTTTACCGTTTAAGGCACACAAAAAGCCACTAAGTGCAGGAATTGCTCTGAGACTGAAATACTCCTGTGGATTTCAGGGTGAAGACCAAATCATCAGGAGGATTAAAACTTTGCCCGGAGCGTATTTGAACTAATTAAGATAAAAATAGCTTTCTAAAGGGTATTGGTTAAGTGTTAAAATGAGGTTGACGTAGGGGGTCCATGGCTGTATAATAAGAATACATAACTTGTTATTCCTCATTAAACCCCGACATGAGAGTTTAAAGCGGGTCAAAAGTCATTGTAGAAATAAACATTTCGTTGGGGCGCTCATGACTGTTATAAGATGCTGGTTGTCATAAAAGTCTAGTTTGATTTTTTTCATCCACAAGTTGAGAATTCACAAGTTTGCCCTCAGGTCTGTAGTGTAAGATGACTGAAAAACATTGAAAGCATTGTTTCGCACAAAAACAAAAAACAAAATCAAGCTTCTGAATGAACTTTTCCCCCCCATATGCAAGCATAACTTATTCATTAAATTGAGTAGGGAGAGAGGAAGACGATTCCTCAAATGACTTAATTGCCTACATTAGTGTGGGCGTGTGGGCCCCGCCTGGTGGGGAGGCTTATAAAGTGGGGCATAGGTGGGATGGATACAAACTGGGACCGTTAGTATTCAACACAACAGTGGACGGGAACGATTTGATTTCACATTTTCCTGGTAAGGTTTTTTTTTTTTTTTTGCAGCTTGGAGCTTTGTGAAGCCTTAACACAGCCCTTTCTTTCCCTCAGCGATTTAAGACTCCACCATCATCACTGCCGGGTAAGTACAGGACACTTGGTCCTATGCTGTTTTAGCTTGCTGAATCAGTAGTGGCTGTTTAATCCATTTAGTCCAAGTGGCCCAACTTTTTGCAGTAGATTGATATGAACTGATACTTGATACCGTCAGTCGTTGATAATGAATGAAAAACCTTCCATGTGGATTGCACTTTGACGGTGTAAGTTATTCATCCTCTCTGGCTCATTTTCACATAGAAGTACGGTCAAAGCTTTCCAGGCTCTGCATCTCATAAGACTAACATGGGCTCATATAACCGGGGGCCATAATTAGCTGGTCCCTTTGTTCTGGGGACTGCATCTATTGAAACAGATAAGGATGCAATGCCCGCACATGGCGTTATCTTAGTATAATAATAGGCCAATGAGGCATCTCCATTCTCACTTTCACCATTGGTGAGTGAGTGAAATACTTTTAACCAGGTCCCCAAAAATAATGTAACGTGCACGGATAAGTAGACACGTTGGTCCTTGGCTAACGGGTCGGACCCTTTAGTCGACTGGTTAACGTTGCTGCCCGCCGTGCAGAAGATACGGGTTCGCGTCCCGCCTGTGGCGGTTCCCGGGCTGCCCCCCTAACTCGCTGCAATACTTTAAAGTGGTAAAAACAAGGGGGAGAATGTATAACATACTAAAACATCAAGTAACTACAAAAAGAAACATTTAATGGCGTCCGGGTTGTGTAGCGGTCTGTTTTGATGCCCACCAACACGGGGATCGCCGGTTTGAATCCCCGTGTTACCTCCGGCTTGGGAGAAACCTCAGGGAGAGCATCAGAGGAGGGATCTCTCTCCCAAGATGGACAACGTGCAATGGATGTTATGTTTACACAATTTACAGATACAACATTGAGAGAGGATGACAGAATTATAATGGAATTACAGAATTTATGAAGAATAGTGTCCAGACGCTTACATTTACGCTTACACCAACAAAACTGCATTGTCCTCTGCCAAGACACAAAAAAAAAGTCAAAGGGAGTCAAAGGGAGGGTTGTTCCTCAGTTTTGAGACTAGAGCGGCAAATGCACAACCTTCTTTTAACTCAAACCTAACTCAAGGAAATTAGGAATTCCTGGACCAAAGGGTTCCGACGGAGTTGTTAGGCTGCAAAAGATTGCTGGATGGAGTCAGGGACCTCACCACTCACCACGCAGTGCTGTGTGAATGGGATTAACATTAATATCTTATCTGAAACTGATTTAGGGCCATGGAAGCGAAGCCAGTGGGGTAATATGAGAACTACTATACTCGTACATGAAACACAAGCAGCAGCATTTCAGTCAAACTTCATTACTGCTCAGTATAAAAGAGGGTCAAAGATTACAGCATTTTCGGATAAAGATTTGATGACAACAGACCTGTAAAATACTCAACATCCGTTGAAAGACTCAGAATCAAAATACTTTATTCATCCCCGAGGGGAAATTGGGAAATTTTCAAGACTAAGAACATAATGTATGTTTGTCAGAATTGAGACTCAAGAACTTTATAGGACATTATCCAAAGGAGTTGAATCAAGTGCAACTGGATTTGGTATATATAGGACATTTATAGGACATTCAATCCTTTACAGCCACAAGGCATCAATTTAAAACATCAAACTGGCTGGTGTGACAGAGGAGGATGCAGAGGACAGGAAGAAATGGAAACGGATGATCCGCTGTGGCAACCCCTAACGGGAGCAGCCGAAAGTAGTAGGAGTAGTAGTAGTTAATTGGTAAAGCTGCATCAGCATAAGTTATCAGGAATATCAAAATGGTATATAATTTGACCCAAGGAAAGTATGTGATGTGGAAAAAAAATACAGGTCTGAGATTGGACCCCTGAGTCACCTCACAAGCTAGCAGCAAATAAATGAGACGTAGACTCTGCAGATATTTGTATTTGACAGCAAAGATAAAGAATGATTCAGATCAGTTGCAGATATATCAACCCATTGTCTAGGTCTCAAAGCATCCTTAACTATTTTCATTAGCTTTGAGAGACAGTCGATATCCATTTCAAGAATATGCTCTTATGATGAATTTATTAATTTCATTCACTGTCACTGAGAAAAATCTGATGAGTTTTTCTTGTTATTTTGAAATAGACTATTGACTTAATCAGTGGCATGCTACATGCTAATGAACCCAATTCCTAAACCTAGGTTTTGAGCCCACCTCTAAAGATGACACATCAGTTTTCTACACTCACAGCAGCACAGAAGAAGGACCTGAATGAGACCGCCCTACGCATTATCTCTCCAGGAAAAGGCATCCTGGCTGCTGATGAGTCTGTTGGTCTGTATAAGGCTCCACATATCTCTTTAGACAAATGAAAGGAAATATCTTTATTGGAGATCTCATATATAACAAAGGATCATACTCAATATGCCCTCAAATAATGTGCTGTATAACATTGTCAATCCAAATACTCCAAGTGAATTTGTCACATCCCCAGAATTTGACTGATGGGTGTCTCACTTGGGCTTCACAAAGACATGATGTGAAATCTTAAAATTCACCTTTTTTACAAATGCTACAGGCGATGTCTGAATTGCATTGGAACAGGTAGCATGGCGAAACGGCTGGCCCAGGTCGGGGTTGAGAACACAGAGGAGAACCGCAGAAAGTATCGTCAGATTCTCTTCAGTGCAGATGATCGCATTAACTTGTGCATTGGAGGGGTCATCTTCTTCCATGAGACACTGTACCAGCATTCTGATAACGGCGTTCCCTTTGTCAAAATGATCAAGGACAAGGGCATCCTGGTTGGCGTCAAGGTGTGACAGTTTAGTGGCAAGTCATCTTCAGTAAGAAAAATTGAATAGTGCCAAGCCTCATTAAAAACAATATTAGTGTGGTTATTACTGTTACAGGTTATGATATAAGCTGAGGCAGGCCCGAAAATGCTTTTTTTAAATCCTACCACTATAGTAGCTGCCTCTGTCCTGATTATTAACAGTTTATGCAAGGATCCAACACTGTCACTACTCTCGTTTCTCTTTGTATATTTCAGGTTGACAAGGGTGTGGTTCCACTGCCAGGAACATGTGGAGAATCCACAACGCAGGGTTGGTAAAAAAAAACTTCTTGTCTCCTCAAGTTAATCTAGCAATATCACCTGTTGAAATGGAATATGCAGGATACTTAATTATCTTTTTCCCATTCAAAAGGTCTGGATGGCCTTTCAGAGCGCTGTGCCCAGTACAAAAAGGATGGAGCAGTTTTTGCAAAGTGGCGTTGTGTGTTGAAGATCAGTGACACCAATCCGTCTAACTTGGCCATTACAGAGAATGCAAATGTTTTGGCACGTTACTCAAGTATCTGCCAGCAGGTTAGCACATATGTCATTTAAGAAAGTGTGAGCACCAGTAGGATTTTGATGCATGAGGTTTATCTCTTTAATCTTCCCTTTCTTTGACATATAGCATGGGATTGTGCCCATCATCGAGCCAGAGATCTTGCCTGATGGAGATCATGATCTGAAACGTTGTCAGTATGTCACTGAGAAGGTGGGTTTCTCTTTCCTCGTGTGTTTGCTGGAGTTTGTGCTATTTTTCTTTCTGATTCCCAAACATGTGTTCGATTAATACCATGCTGTGTGTCATTTGGGCGGCACGGTGGCCCAGTGGTTAGCTCTGTCGCCTCATAGCAAGAAGGTCCTGGGTTTGAACCCCAGGGTTGTCCAACCTTGGGGGTCATCCCAGGTTGTCCTTTGTGTGGAGTTTGCATGTTCTCCCCGTGTCTGTGGTGGGGTTTCTCCGGGTGCTCCGGTTTCCCCCATCATCAAACGAAACATGCATGTTAGGGTTAATACTCCTGTCTGTGCCCCTGACCAAGGCAACGGGAAAAGAACTGGAGTTGGTCCCCAGATGCCGCATGAAGGCGGCAGCCCACTGCTCCTAGCTACACAGATCACAGCTAGGATGGGTTGCTTTGCAGTAAATGAATTTCTCTGAGGGGATTAATAAAGGAAACTTAATTTCTAAAAACTTAATTTCTATTTTTTTTTTAGTTTACCAATACCTCGCAAACACTGATATAGCATGAGAAAGAGAGAAAGAGAGACGAAGGCGGGGACTCTGTGAAGATGCCCACCTTCCAATGTGCAGACTTCAGACCAGAGGGGATGGGGATGCATCATTAAAATAACAACACAAATAGGAACTTTTAAAGACACAAGAAACACATACACCCATTTGCAACAAAGTGCTTTTAAGTTAAGTGTGGTGAAGCGCTTGGTGCTATTGCAAGTCTTCTACCTTCATTTTGTTTTACTAAGACGATCGCTTAGGGAACATAAGAATGACTGCATTTGTTAGGTTTGATCATTGGAATACAGAGGCAGGTACCTACGGGCAAAAGAATAAAATGTGGGGCCAGTGGGTGGTCACAATCCAAATATTAACATAATATTTTGATATTCTTGGGTACATATATGTCTTTATGCATACTCAATAATCCAGGTAAGAAAATCACAGAGAGTTGAATCAGTTCATCTGGACACAACGTTTATCGTGACAGAGATGTTTCGTCACTCATCTAAGTGACCTCTTCAGTCTCAACTGACTGCAGGTAATCCCACCCTTCTAAACAATACAGTTTTACCCTTAAAGAAACAATACAAGGATGTGCACATCCTTGATACGTAGGAACTCTGGTTTGAACGGGGGAGTCAAAGAGGCCATTTATGTGAAGAGGGAACGACCATCCCTGAACACATGGCCATTGAAATTCTAGTTAATGCTCAAGGCAATTTGCATATCAAACCGATCATTGGTTTCGGTCATTATGCCACTGTATTGTTTATGAGGGTGGGGGTACCTGCAGTCAGTTGAGACTGAAGAGGTCACTTAGATGAGTGATGGAACGTATCTGTCTATAAACGTTGTATCCAGATGAACTGATTCAACCTTCTGTGATCCTGGCTACGTAGTTTCTCATAGATATTGTTGGATAATATTTCAGCTTAACTTTTGAACATCGTGTTTACACTTGTGTGTTCTTCATGTTGAGCATCCCATCAAGTCATATTTCTCATAGCTGCAGATTTTACATGCCCCGAACTGTCTTGAACTTAATAAATGATATAATATATGAACTACAGGTGCTTACCGCAGTGTACAAGGCTATGTCAGACCACCATGTATACCTGGAGGGCTCTCTGCTCAAACCCAACATGGTCACTCCTGGACACAGCTGCTCCAACAAATACACTCCGGAGGAAGTTGCCATGGCAACCGTCACCGCTCTGCGACGTACTGTTCCACCTGCTGTTGCAGGTAAACTACAAGGGCTTTCAGGTCTCACAGATAAATGTATTGATATAAATCCATAAAATGGCCATAAACAAATTTACCTATGAAGGAAATTCCAATTTCTGGAACCTTACAGGAGTTGCATTCCTCTCGGGTGGACAGAGTGAGGAGGAGGCCTCTATCCATCTGAATGCCATCAATAACTGCCCTCTGGTCAAACCCTGGATGCTTTCATTCTCCTTTGGCCGAGCCCTGCAAGCTTCTGCGCTCAGAGCCTGGCGAGGGCATAAAGAGAATGAGAATGTGGCAACTGAACAGTTCATCAAGAGAGCAGAGGCATGAGCCCAGTTTACATTTGCTATAAATAATTAAAATCATTTCATTATTTGCTCAACAAGCATGAATTAAAACAGTACTTACAATGGTTTTGGTCTCAAAAACTATGTTTCATTTCTTTGCTGACTCCTCTTTTCCGCCCATAGGTGAATGGTCTGGCATGTCAGGGGAAGTATACTGGTGGTGACAACAGTGGCCAGGCTGGCCAACATGTCTATGGATCTTGTCACGCATACTAAACAGCACAGGAAGACAACATTTACGCTTACACCAACAAAACTGCATTGTCCTCTGCCAATTTCCATAACCAAGCCCTATTCCAGGAGAATTGTAGTATAAATACTGAAGTTATTTAAAATACATTTAGCCAATAGCGGCAAACAGTCAGCGGAGATACTGTATAAGAAAATAGCGGCATTGACAGTGTGTTCTCTTGCCTTGACCTAAAAGGACAATCAGAATATGGCTTTGTGGAGTATTAAGTGCATGTATGGAATGAAATGAAAGGTGGTTTGCCTAGCGTTTGTTATGGATTCATGCTCTTGTAACAGTATCATAATTAAAGCTACATATAATTCACTTTCATGTTTTAAATTCAGAAAATGTCCCACTGTGTGTTGTGAAGAAATTAAACTTTGGCAGCCAAATAATAATATTCCCAGGCATCATTGTCATCCCTATTAATTAAGTAATGCAGGCAGTTGTTCTCCGATTACAGTATGTGGATGTGGCTTCAGGTAGTGTAAAGGTACTTCCTGTGTACCTGTCTATACAGTTGTGTACCTGAGTATAGAATTGTACTCATGTATATGTGTCTCTTGCTTTCATGCCATCAAATCCTGGAAAATTTTCCAGTCTTTCAAGCAACAGAGAGCTTGCGGGGAACAGCTGTTCTCAGTGATTGCACTCAACGTTTGTTGAAAAGCTGTCATAATTCCAATAACCTGGTAGAATATGTAAAAGTTGTCATTATTAGTAATATTTTCTGTGAAGCTTTAAAAAAGTACATATATAATTGTGAAAAATTAAAGAGTTTTCTGTTGCAATCTCACGTGGATTTTTTTGTATTATCTATTGATCAGAATTTTCTAATACAGGGTTACACAGTTTTAATATATAAACAAGGCTCGGCGTTTTCGATTTTTATTTTTCAAAGCCAGCCAGCATGCCGAATTTCGCCACAAGAGGGCACTGTTACATAACCTCACACGAACAGGAACGACTTTTGGCTCCGTGGAAACATAAAATCCGGGTGAAAATTAGTTTAAACCGAGCTGCTCCTTTTTAAAAAAAATCTGGGTATTTTTCGGTGAAAATCGGTAAAAACCGAAAACGCTGAGCCTTGTATAAAAATAATACCAGGGGACAATTAGTACTGGCCCTCTTCCCGAAGGCTATTTCAGACACAAGCAACTCAGAACACATCTCAGCAAAATTACAATTAGTCACCTAATACACTATTTATATGCTCTGGCAAAGGCTGTGCAAAATCTTTTTTTAAATTTTAACACTTTTATACAACTAACATGTGTGAAGGTCACCCTTGTGTACTTTGACAAAATGTCTCTATTAGTCTATTTGAGGAAATGGCCATAAGTTACACCATTGACATTTGTTCAACCTATTTCTGATGTGTTCACAAGGGGATTTTATCAGATAGTATCCAAATATATTCATAGGACAATGTAACATTACATAACATTCTGGAAGCTTGAGCACATTAATGAATTTTATGATCCATAGCACCGCCTACTGGTATGAAGTCAAAACACTGAATTGTGAGATCCAGCCATCCATCCATTATCTGCACCTGCTTGATAACCAACTCAAGGCCGAGGGTGCTGGAGTCTAGCATCTAGCATCGGGCATTGGCTGGAAGATAGGGACATCTAGGACAGCTCTATACCAGGGCCTATCACGGGGCCCCTACACAGTCACTCACAGACAGTTCACACCTATGGGTAATTTGGAGACCCCAAACCAGAGTACCCAGAGGAAACCCACACAAACATGGGGAAATTATGCAAACGCCACACAGATAGGCTGGAATTGAATCCAGGACCCTCTTGCTGTGAGGTGACAGTGATGACAACGAAAGGACATGCTTTTCAAAATATGTCAAAAGACAATACACCATCTACTGGTATGGTAACAAAACGTTACTTCAATCAGTTGGGCAATGTGATAGTTCCATTCCAGTCTGCTAATGGGAAGACTGGGAACAAAAGCTGTCTCATGTATACTAATTAGCACTCAATGTTTCAAAACAAGAGAAGCATCACCCACTTCTTCAGCTTCTACACATTGAATTGTGCCAAGGCTTATAGGAGAAGATAGTCCTATTTCCTCTGTGACCGCCGAATAGCTCTTAGTCTGCAGATCTGAATACACTTAAATTACATAGCCTATTGACCCTCCTATTATGTTCATGTTAAATTTGACCCATTTTCAAGTTTAGAAGAGTGAAACATACCTTTAATTTTTTTCGGATCAGACCATCCTCAACAATGGTCTACTGAATACAATCGAACACACAGGCTAGTGTTCATTTGTGTTAGTGTTTTTTGAATGCTGTTGGTTTTAAGTTGCAACTTGTTAGCCTAATCAATTTAATGGTATCTTTATACAGTTTTCTTTAGGGAGAAGTCAGTCATCTCAGGGGGTGAGTGGCAATGAACCATCGGAGCCTGGCCAGGCTGGCCCATCATCTGCCACATCTGCAGAAGAAGAAGCCACACCAATGCTCAAATGTGCAATGCTGGATAGGGAATACTTCCAAATAGTGAAGTAAATACTTCCAAATAGTGAATGGAAAGATAGAGGCTGAGTGTCAGCTGTGCACTAACAATAAGGTCATAATATGTGGCTCTCTTGCAGCGACATCAAATTTAAAACCCATTTATTTCGAACATGCAAATAAAAGAAAAAAATGACCAAGCATGAATACAAAAAATGATAAAAACAAAACCAAAAGAATTCTCAATAGAGAATCCAACAAACATATGTTCGAAAAGGAGCAGGAGGAAGTGACTGCTTATAACTTCCTGCCCCCTCTCTAATGCTCAATTAATAAAGCTAAATAATAATCTTTGTTTTTCACACATCAGAGTATGTCATTCTCAATATCTATCTCAGAATGACTCAATAAAAATTTTTTTAAAAATAATCTGAAGACCACAAAAAGGAATTTGCCAGTGGGAAAAGCAAAAAAAAATCAGGACCTCATGCAAACAAACTTTGAATGTGGTCCAGTGACACAACATAAAATTGACTCTCTCATCACATCCTTTGTCACTAAAGGCATGTACCTGTTGGGCCACTGTTGAGCATAAAGAACTTATAGACTTGGTACAGGGACATTGCCAAGGTGCTAAAGTTATGTCCAGGAGGACACTTGGGGGAAGAATCGTTGAAGACTTTAATAATAAAACAGCAAATTTGAAGGAGAGACTTAAGTGCATACAACATGTTTACACCACTGCAGATATCTGGTCAACTAAAAAAAACAAGTTAGTGTGTGTGTATGTGTGTGTGTGTGTGTGTGTGTGTGTGTGTGTGTGTGTGTGTGTGTGTGTGTGTGTGTGTGTGTGTGTGTGTGTGTGTGTGTGTGTCTGTGTTCAAGTGTGTCTTGCTCATACCTAGCACAAGATGATTTCCAAAGCCCTCCCCTGATCCCGACTGTGCACTTGTCGCTGACTGGCCATAACGCACACACAACGCTTGTTCAATTTGCGTAGGACAAAAGAGCTCTCCTCTCCCACACACTATTTAATCCAAATACAGGCTAATTAAAAGGGAAGCCCCACCACCAAAATTCAATCATATCAGATACATGCTATCATTCCCAAATCCCAACTTTAATGCTTTGAAGTTGTCTATGGAAAATTGATAACAAACTTGCTATTTAATGATCTAATATACTATACATCAGATTTACATGGGGGGGAAATGTATACTGGGACCTTAAACAGCCCAAACATAGGGGGTGTGTATGTAAACCTCTTTTCTAGTCTGGATCTCAATATATTTGATCATGACTAGGAGGAGGGAGTGCAAGGTGAATGTGAAATAGAGGACAATGCTGAATATGATCCAGACTACACTGAAGAGGAGGAGGACCCTAATGATTCAGAAGCTCAAAAAAAAAAGATAATAACATCAAAAAATGGCAAAGTACCATTGTCTTCAGTCCCCTATGAAAGGCAGGGTAGAGAACAATCACAAAATATTATCAAAATGACCCCAGGTCCCCAAGGCTGGATTAGTACCCCTTGGGGCCTATGGGTACTGACACTCGCCCTCTGCACCCCGCCTCTCACACACAAACCACGCCCACCCCATGCCACCCATCGCAGCGATTAAACCCCAACTTAATTATTTTGAGCTTCCAGTCAAGCTGGCGGGTGAAATCTACCACACAATAATCACCCGCCTATTGGTCAAAGGCTGAATAACCAGTCCAGCTGAGCAGGTACGCCTATACAGCTCAACAGACCAAGTACTGCCATTTCACTCACAAATCACAAGACAAGGAAACAATGGATTAACTCATCCCAAGATAGTGTATGACTCAAGACTATGGCATTAATTGTGTTCACTGAAAACCCTCCCAGCAGACAGCACACCAGTGCTGATAGATAATGTGACTGACTAGGAATAGGTTTACAACAATGCCATCCTAAGAATCACACAGCACACCTGAATGCAGGTTTCAACAGAAGGCTCACTAAGTGAGTTAGGCAACTTCACACAGAACTGCAAAAGCCAAGTATAATGAACTTGACAAACCGACTCCAACACAATAAAGCAGCATCAGACCACAATGATGCAATACATGTTATGCAGTGTAACAGAGTCATTTATACTGTCGTAATATGTGGTTTTATAATTACACAACATTTGTGTATAGTTACTAAACTGTTGTTAACCTGACATGCTATGCCTCCAGAGTCAATATGCAGAATGTTTGTTCAATTCCTGTTCCCCCCACGGTCACCTCCGTGGGTCCCCCTCAGTATATTATGCCTCCTGCCTTCATCTCGCCCCTTTTGTGTTATACATGAGAGAGGTAAGCGACACTTTTAAGTTACTTGCTAGTTTAAATGTACCGTGTAGCATGCTAACATATTCCTGTGTCATTTAATTTGTGTAGGGGCTGAAGAGTATATGTCACTATTGACTGGAGGATTTTGGTTCTTTTTATTCTAACTTTATCAGGTATGTTTTAAAATATTTTAATATATTGACTGCAACATTATCGGCCTTTTGTGTTGTACATGAGAGAGAGAATAAATGGAGATTGCCTCCAAAGATATCCTTATCTGGGCCAATTCATCTAACACAACGCATGCGAAACAGCACCGGTTACACAAACAGCATATTAAATTAACTCATCCACCAAATATACAGCAACACACAATCACGAAAAATACTGCTGAGTGCACAGGCAGCATAATCAAATGGTTCTTACCTTTAGAAGTTCTTCTTTCTTGACCTTTTCTTCACCAACTCTGTGATCAAGTCCTCGAAATCCAGCTGTGCATAGCAACCATCGGTAGATGCTTCCAGGCTGTCGTTACTGCTAGCTAGCTTGACATCCGCCATTGGAATGCCCTCTTCTTCACTTTGTTTAGCTTTTTTGAAAAATCTGCTTATTAGGATTTTTTTATTTTTTATTTTTGCCTGCTTCTTTCACTTCCTTTTCTTTCTTTTGGTAGTCCTACTGGGCTTTTGGTTAATGCTGTCCATTTTCTGCTGCTTAGCAAGTTTTCCTGTGCACTTCTCACTGATACAACCTAACTGATAGTGGGTCAGGTAAAAATTAATTCCACTGTTTTTAACCTTGACTTGGCTTGAGAAAAACTGATCTTGAATCTGTGCAGTGTAAGCCCCTGCTCTCTATGCCCACCCACCTTGACCATTAGCCATTAGCATTACCGCTTGTTCACCAGTCACCACTTGCCCAGCTATCTCACCAATAAAACAATCAATCATGAGACTTAATTTTCTTGATAACAATTTTTATTTCATTCTGACTGGATAATTATCAAGAACAAGATAATGGGTCAAGTTTTGTGTCATATTTTATTGGAGCTCAATATAAAAAATAAATGCATACTTTTTTTCCCTCCCATCGCAGAGGGCTCTTTTGCGCTCAGGAGCCCCTGGGCATGTGCCCAGGTTGCCCATATGGTAGAGCCGGCATAGCAGGTCCCACAAGGTATGCAGTCTTACGTGTCAAACACGTACAATCTGCCTTTGAGCTTTCTATACTAGAAAAGCTCTTTATTGACATGACCAACATGGAGGGGAGACGAGTGTGTGAGGAATAGTTGGGAAGAGATTGACACATGCCATTTCCATGCTTACATGTGGCTGCTGATACTTGCTGGGATTTACAAATCCAACAATGAGTCCACTTCTAGTTTATGGGATGCTGAAACAGGTAGGGTTATTTTCTGTGCTACTATGTCGCTTTAAACCTTTAATTTTTTGAGAGGTATACAGTTTGACAATTGTGAGACAAGATTGGCTCGTCGTGAGAAGAACAAACTTGCACCCATAAGAGATGTTTGGGACAAATGAGTGGAGCGCTTGTCACTGACCTAAAATCCAGGGCCAGATTTCACAGTAGATGAATGGCTGATTGCATTAAGAGGTCACTGTCCATTTAGACAGTACAATCCAAGTAAGCCTGGAAAATATGGCATCAAAACCTGGACAGCTTGTGATGCAAGGAAAAGCTATGCATGGAAGATGCAAATACACTGATCAGCCACTAAATCCATTAAAGCCATTAAATCCACTGACAGGTAAGTGAATAACATTGATTATCTTGTTACAGTGGCATCTGTCAAGGGGTGGGATATATTAGACAGCAAGAGAACAGTCAGTTCTTGAAGTTGATGTGTTGGAAGCAGGGAAAAATGGGCAAGCATAATGATCTGAGCGACTATGACAAAGGCCAAATTGTGATGGCTAGATGACTGGGTCAGAGCATCTCCAAAACAGCAGGTCTTGTGGGGTGTTCCCAGTATTCAGTGGTCAGTACCTACCAAAAGTGGTGCAAGGAAGCACAATCACTGAACTGGCGACAGGATCATGGATGCCCAAGGCTGATTTGCCTCAATGGGTCAGAGCTAGTATGTTGGTGGCATGAGGGGGACATACACAGTATTAGGCAGGCTGTTTTAATGTTTTGGCTGATTGGTGTATATAGGTAAACCTGCTGGAGCTGTGCCAGAGAAGAATCAGAGCATGCGTGTGGTGCTGGAAATGACAGAGGGTCTTCAGTGGCACAGCATCACATGTGATAATTTTTTCACTTTTCATCCCCTCGTCCAACAGCTGCTGTTAATGAAGCTGACTATGGTGGGGGCAGTCAGGAAAAATAAACCTAAGCTGTGTCCTGTACTTCTTGGGACAAAGGACAGGGCTGCTCTCTCCTCAAAGTTTGCCTTTACTAAAGGCACCGCAGTTGTCTTATACTTTCCCAAGAGGAACAAAAATGTGAAGCTGATGAGCACAGGACTGCAGTTGTGAGCAGCAGTGAAGACAAAAAGCCCAAAGGTCACTGGCACCTACACTTGCAAACGGATGACAGCAAGGTGGCCATTGCTTATGCAGAGGCCTGCCAAATATGGGAATATGAATATGTTAAATACATTTTCTAGTCTGCACGGTTATGCATGTTTCAATATGGGTAAAGCAAATGGAGTAGTGCATTTGCCATAATTCTTTGATTCTTTTGTGAGCTTCGATATCCTGCTTAGCTAAGCCAGTGAAATTTCAGTTTGATAGAGTAACGTACTCTAAGCCAATCAGAGACCACTTTGGGGAAGCGTTCCAGGACATGGAGGAGTTTGCCGAGTTATCGTTTTGTCGGTAGAAACTGAGTTTAGTGTGGAAGCGAGTAATATTTTGTGGACTGAACTACTTCTAAGGATTTGGACCACAAGTATTGTATTGTAACAGCTTCAAGTCCTGTGCGTCTCGACGTTTCGCAACTCATTCTTCCCCGGTTTGCCATGGAAGTTGGCGAGCCTACCGCCAGCTAGCTTAACGTTAGCTATTTTGCTTACCGTTTTGTTATTTTTCTTACTTAGCTAGCATTGTGAAAGTGTATAGTCTTAACAATCAATTGTGGGCGTTTTGCCAGAACTGTCGTGGGGACAGTCATCTATAAACACCGGCCGTAGTTTGTGCAGGGAAACCAGAGGCGAGAGGATTTCGCTGAAGCTAATTAGCTAGTTAGCGCTGCCTGGCAGGAAGGATTCATTCAGCGCGCCCTAGGCCTTGGTGATCAGCACGGACCTTGTGGCATTCATCAACACTACCCTGTTGCGTCATCCGCCCACCCCGCGAACCAGCCAGGTAGTTTCTGAGCAAGTTTTTTTTACCCCACCTTTTCTAGGAGCTTCCCCTTACGGGGCGGGCAGTGCTTTCCCTGAAAAGGGCTGCCCGGACACTCACACAGCTGCCTCGACCCTGTTGTTGCCCAGGATTCAACAGAGTTGCGACCATCGCCTATGTGCAGAGGTCCCACTATAGCTTCCAGCTCCTTAAGCCTGCTACCGTCATGTTCATTCTGGCGCCATAGGACTTTGTAAACGCTCTCCTCGCAAGTGCTTTTCCCATTGTGCTCTCCTCACATCACGCCTTGCACGGAAGTTAAGACAGTCGGTGCCCCCGCCGAACAGTCTCTCTGGACCTCAGAACCCGTTCTTAAGCGGTACACCATAGCACAACGGGCTCAGTAGATAAAGAAGTTGCCCCGCAGTGACAGCTTACTTCTCAAGTGATGCCATCCATTGACCAACAGAGTGGTTCCTCTGCAGGCCATCTGATGTTTGTGCCATTGGTCCGATAGGGCTCATGATCCTATTGGGCTCTTCTGCCGCAAACACCATCGAGCGCCCTGCTGCCAGTGCATTCTTGGATTTGAATTCAGAGTTACCTTCTCCTAGTCTTTACCTAAAGAAGCAAATCTACGAGGCAGTAGAAACAGATGCAGATAGTACCATCTACTGTCATAATGGTAGCAGCAAAGGCTGACCTGACAAACCCAAATAACATATTAATAACATGCGACAGGAAGTCATACCTCAACCTCTGTCATGGCTGTCTCCGCAATTGTCTTGAATATTAACTTTTCTGGTACAAGTTTCCACTAGTGAATCTAAACACCAGACATGAGTGGGCTGTGTGTGTGCTTCTGTTGTCACTGGTCTGTCAGTTTACAATGCATTTGTATTGCGGACTGAAATTAATCCTGGGTGGAACTCTATGGCCATACAAAAGGAGGCTCTTTCTGGAGGAGCTAGGGAGAGCTCTGGTGAGCCCTAATATTTAACAATGGTGATGTCTTCCCACATAAACATGAGCACACACACACACACACACACACACACACACACACACACTGCCTGAGATGACACTTGTTCATAAGTCTTGTTGTATGATAGACCAAAATTAGGTGTTTTTTATTAAATTTAGTTCCCTCCTTTTTTCATAGGAAAGTGTATGCAGTCAATTTTGACCCATAACCCAACAGATGTAACAAATTTGCTAATTTTAATATATAAGAAAAAACAAAAGCTATTTTGGGAATTATTTTGTTCATCATTAGCCTCTCATGGTCTTATAGCCTGTTCTGTTCATCCTAAGCAATAAAATAAACTGCCCATCCATCCATCCATTATGCAAACCGCTTATCCTAATTAGGGTAGCGGGAAAAGCCCATTTTAACCTAAAAACGATTTTTACATTGTAAGTTAAATGTGGTCTAGGTATATAAAAAAATCAAAGTATGTGCATATATATTCAACTTAACACTTTATTGCAGACTCAGGGTCCATAACAGACAAAGACAAGATAAAAAAAAAAAACAAGAAGAAAGAATATACCAATAAAAGATAAGAACCATTGGTAAAAGATAAACCCTACACAATACATAAAGTAAACACAATAAAATAACATAAAAGGAACAAATCAGTGTCTTACAAGAAGGCAGCTATACCAGTGGCCCAACTGCCGGGATTGGTAGCATGTGGCACTGAATCTTATATTAGTTAAACCCATGATGATTACATTATCAGAGTCATTGAGCCGGCAAATAAATTTATACATGAAATTTCTGATCTAGAACAGCCTGAAAAGTATTGTACAGCAGCTACAAACATTTCACTTGCACTACACCATCTAGGTCTTTTTAGCAGTATTCTCATGACATCATTATAAGCTACTCAAAGTCTCTGTAAGCTTGCTTTTCCGTAGTTTGACCACAGGTGTGCAGTACAAAGTGGTGTACAGTATGCTCTGAACAGAGACATCTTCACACTAACTGAACACATACCAAACCTGCGTGAGAGTGTTTGCTTGTGCATATATCATGTGGCATTGACTATAAATATCATCATCGTCTGTAATTTGTTCAGTAATATAATGTCCAAGATATTTCACCTTATTACATACCTCAAGATTATTATCAGACAATTTAAAAATCAGGAAATTTTAGATGATTGACCTCTTTGGTTCTGCAGATCATGACAACACTCTTACTAGCATTGTATTTGACATCATGCGCCACACCATACACAGAACATACACGTATTTAAGGAGCTGCTGGGGGGACCAGCGCTACAGGGACTCAGGATGACAAGAACCTGCGCATACATAATATGGTTCACCAAGGTATTACCAGTCATGCACCCAGTGTTACAGGCTTTCAACTGCTTGGACAAATCATCAATATATTGACTGTAGAGAACTGGAGACGGAATCCCCCCTTGTCTGACACCATTGCTAACCCCTAATGGGATTGAAACTCCATTAAATATATACACTCACCGACCACTTTATTAGGTACACCTTGCTAGTACCGGGTTGGACCCCCTTTTGCCTTCAGAACTGCCTTAATCCTTCGTGGCATAGATTCAACAAGGTACTGGAAACATTCCTCCGAGAGTTTGGTCCATATTGACATGATAGCATCACGCAGTTGCTGCAGATTTGTCGGCTGCACATCCGTGATGTGAATCTCCCAGTCCACCACATCCCAAAGGTGCTCTATTGGATTGAGATCTGGTGACTGTGGAGGCCATTTGAGTACAGTGAACTCATTGTCATGTTCAAGAAACCAGTCTGAGATGATTCGAGCTTCATGACATGGCGCGTTATCCTGCTGGAAGTAGCCATCAGAAGATGGGAACACTGTGGTCATAAAGGGATGGACATGGTCAGCAACAATACTCAGGTAGGCTGTGGCGTTGACACGATGCTCAATTGGTACTAAGGGGCCCAAAGTGTGCAAAGAAAATATCCCCCACACCATTACACCACCACCACCAGCCTGAACCGTTGATACAAGGCAGGATGGATCCATGCTTTCATGTTGTTGACGCCAAATTCTGACCCTACCATCCGAATGTCACAGCAGAAATCGAGACTCATCAGACCAGGCAACGTTTTTCCAATCTTCTATTGCCCAGTTTTGGTGAGCCTGTGCGAATTGTAGCCTCAGTTTCCTGTTCTTAGCTGACAGGAGTGGCACCCGGTGTGGTCTTCTGCTGCTGTAGCCCATCTGCCTCAAGGTTCGACGTGTTGTGCGTTCAGAGATGCTCTTCTGCATACCTCGGTTGTAATGAGTGGTTATTTGAGTTACTGTTGCCTTTCTATCAGCTCGAACCAGTCTGGCCATTCTCCTCTGACCTCTGGCATCAACAAGGCATTTTCGCCCACAGAACTGCCGCTCACTGGATATTTTCTCTTTTTCGGACCATTCTCTGTAAACCCTAGAGATGGTTGTGCGTGAAAATCCCAGTAGATCAGCAGTTTCTGAAATACTCAGACCAGCCCGTCTGGCACCAACAACCATGCCACGTTCAAAGTCACTTAAATCACCTTTCTTCCCCATTCTGATGCTCGGTTTGAACGGCAGCAGATCGTCTTGACCATGTCTACATGCCTAAATGCATTGAGTTGCTGCCATGTGATTGGCTGATTAGAAATTTGCGTTAACGAGCAGTTGGACAGGTGTGCCTAATAAAGTGGCCGGTGAGTGTATATAGATAGATAGATAGATAGATAGATAGATAGATAGATAGATAGATAGATAGATAGATAGATAGATAGATAGATAGATAGATAGATAGATAGATAGATAGATAGATAGATAGATAGATAGATAGATAGCTTAACAAGCACTGGAGAAAAAAACCCCACTAATTACCATTCAGTAGTGATTGTTAAGCAATTTTCTATCTAAATTTAAGACGAATAAACGGAACAAGCCGAAAGAAGAAGAAGAATATAGTGCCCTTTTCTTCTATTAAAAAGTGAGTTGCAAGAGAGGGGGGACCTCCGTGACATGGCACAAAATAAATGGACGTTGTTGCTTTACAATACAATTATATGTGTGTGTGTGGGGGGGGGGCTGATATTAAACTGACACGTCCATCGTGGACATGACGAGTTCATGTTTTCGTTGGGGCGGAAATGGCGTCGGAGTCGGAGTCGGAGAGCGAAATTGGAAATGAGAATGAGAACACGAGAGGGCTTGAAAACATGACGTCCAATTGTTCAAGCGCTTCCAGTCTATCATTTGGGAACAGAGGCGACGTACCGCGCTGGGATGAAAGCCGTGACGAGAGAAGACGGGATTTTGAAGGACCCACATGAGGTAGGAAAGTTTGTAGGACACTTTGAGACGAACGATCGATCAGGATAACTAGAAGTGGGATGGTTATCACTGTATCGCAAAGCGTCAGAGAGATAGAGACCCTAAAAGGGAGGTATTTAGACGTTATCTCTGTGACTTGCTTCCCACTGGGATTAAAAGCAAAGAAAAGGGGAGCGACAAGTGGCGTGCCGCTGTCAGTAAAGGCTCAACATCATTTCAGGATGTTCCAGGTGTCTGTGAGGCGGGAAGAATGACGATTCCGAGAAAGGGAGGAGGAGGATAGTAATTCTGGGGAGTTGGGGGAGTTGCCGGAAAGAGTGTATGTGAGTTACAGTGTGAGGCCATATGAGAGAGCTCCTCTTAGATGTTTTTGTTGTTAAGAATATGGACATGTTGCTGCTGCAGTATGTAATGGGAGTCTGAAGATGTGGGAAGGACATCTGCAATGTGGAAAATTGTAAAGCTTGCCCAGTCTAAATTAGCTTGTCAAGTCAAGTCAATTTTTTTTGTATAGCCCAATATCATAAATTACAAATTTGCCTCGAGGGGCTTTACAGCAACACAACATCCTGTCCTTAGACCCTCGCATCGGATAAGGAACAACTCCCTAAAAAAAACTTTAACAGGGAGGGAAAAAAAGAGGAAGAAACCTCAGGGAGAGCAACAGAGGAGGTATCTCTCTCTCTCCCAAGATGGACAACGTGCAATGGATTTTGTGTTTACACAATTTACAACATTGAAAGAGGATAACAGAATTATAATGGAACTATACTATTTGTATGATGAGGACGCCACCGGAACAGCCCAGGACCCAAGCCACGTGACCAGCATCAATAGTCACACATCTTACTGAGAAAAGGATATAACATTGAAACAGGATAACAAAATTATATGGCTTTATAAGATATATAAAGAGAAAATGTGGTGAGGGGGATGCCAAGCAGCGTCCAGGTGGCGGCCACGGAGACCTGGGAGGAGGGCCGACTGCACGTAAAGTGCAAGCGAAGTGTCCATGGACGGATTAATGCACGGGCCGACGGGGCCCGGGCCCCAGGGCCCTGCCCTTCTGGGGGCCCCCAAGATTAGCGAAATTACGTCCTCTGAAATCCGCCCAATTCGCGTCTTAAACTATGACGTAGGCACGTCCCTGTTGCGTAGGCGCGCGCGCGCGAATTTGCTTCCGGCTCCATCGACTTGTTGACAATATGCCTCACTGCTGTGTCCCCCTTTGTTTAAATCGATCAGAGAGTAAAACCGAGACCAAACTGTCTTTTTATCGCTTTCCTCCGAAAGACAAAGATAAGAAGAGGTGGCTGCAGTTAATACGGTAAGTTGCTATTGAAGAAATGCATTGAAAATCGAAGTTTGGCGCCGACTTTTGTGCTAAGTGCAGACTAGCTACCCTGCACTGCAGACTAGCTACTACCGGTAGCTACCCTCTTGTTACCGAAATCCACGTTACATACTAGACAGGTATTTAGATTTTTAGCTAATTCAACAAGCGAGGATCAATATATGTGCTTTTCCATATGTTTTTCTGCTCAATAAGGCTTTAATCAGAGTGTAGTGCCACTTATGTTGTTACTACTACAACCCTGTCTGTGAAGACATACAGTTACTGTAAGCAAGCATTATGTCAGCTACACACTCGGAAAACTGCATTATTCTATGCATTGTTAGCCCATGATTATCTAAAACGAGATGATGCATCTCAAGGGGATTATCATTAAAGAGACTTGGAGTAAATGCATGAATAAGCAGGGGTACATAACGTTAGATAGTCCAGGTGAATGTGCTGTTTCTGCCTGTTTTGTTACAGTAGTTTCACTTCTGACTTTTCCCATATAAATCAAACAATGAAACTTCATATCTACAAAAAATTATGTTTCTGTAGGGAGACTGACATCTAATTCTAAAGCCTTACTATGTAACCTTTCCTTTATGAAAAGGCTATGAAAAGGCTATAATATTTGCCCCCCCCCCAAAAAAAATCTGTACTGTATAGTATGTGAATACAATATAACTTGCCCAATCTGTATGGTAGACTGTTTGTATAATATCATTATACAATCTTTACAGTAGAGTATGTTAACACAATAGAAATTGTGTTTTAAATAATTGATGGTTAAAGTGGCATTCTTTAACTTTTTTTGATAAAAAATAAAGTTGATTTTGGTCACAATTTACCACTATCTTTCACTGAAGGAGGTAACAGAGGACTGATTTAGCCTATTTCCCATTCACAAATCCTTCACCATCTGTTACAATGCCCATGTTTGTGACTGTGTCTAACCAGACACAGACACAAAAATGGGCATTGTAGCAGATGCTGAAGATTTCATGAATGGGAAATAGGCTAAATCAGTCCTCTGTTACCTCCTTCAGTGAAAGATAGTGGTAAATTGTGACCAAAATCAACTTTATTTTTTATCGAAAAAAGTTAAAGAATGCTACTTTAATTGTTCAAATCCAGGGCAGACGATAAGTTACAATGCAGCTTCAAGTTTTCATTGCCAATCATTTCTAAATCTCTCATTCTTTTTTTTTTTTTACAGGCGTGATGGCTTTACACCAAGCCCCTGCTCAAGGGTGTGCAGTTGGCATTTTCCAAATGGCAAAGCTGCTGGCCCATCACGTTTTGCTTGGAACGAGGGGAAGACTTTCCCAGGCCACCTCAGCCTTCCACACAAGAAGAGAAAAACAGTACCACTCCCTCCCAGTGGTGAAGAAGGGACAAATGAACTTGAATTACAAAATTCTGACATTGCAACCGCAGAGCCCCCTAGTACTTCAGACAACCCAACCGCAGAGACCCCTAGTACTTCAGACAACCCAACCGCAGACACCCCTAGTACTTCAGACAACCCAACCGCAGACACCCCTAGTATTTCAGACAACCCAACCGCAGACACCCCTAATACTTCAGACAACCCAACCGCAGACACCCCTGGTACTTCAGACAACCCAACCGCAGACACCCCTGGTACTTCAGACAACCCAACCGCAGACACCCCTCGTACTTCAGACAACCCTTTTAACAGTGTTGCGCTGCTAGAGATAGAGGTTGACATGTTGAGAAGAGAGAATGAAAAATTGAAAAGAGAATTGGAGAAACAAAAACAGACCTTTTCCTTCAGCCAGATATCTTCCAATCGTGTCAAAGTAAAATATTTCACTGGCTTACCAGATGTTGCTACCGTCCTGGTTTTGGAAGCACTCTTATCTAAGTTTGAGCTACAATATCATTCGAATTGGACAGTCCAGTCTATGCCACTAGTCGATCAGTTGCTACTGACTTTGATGAAGCTCAAACTTAATTCTGGTCATGAAGACCTTGCAACCAGGTTTAATTGCAGTACAGCCACAGTTACCAACATTTTTATCACCATTGTCAGTGCCCTGTATGACATTTTATATGTTGGTATGCTTGAGAACAACATCCCCTCCATAGAGAAGAACCAGGCATCGTTGCCAGAGTGTTTCCGTCCATTTCCTAACTGTAGGATTGTGCTCGATTGCACAGAGTTAGCAGTCTCCAGGACAGAGAGGCTTGACAAACAGAATCATTTATGGAGCCAGTACAAAAAACGGACCACACAACACACAAAGCCTTAATAGGTGTGGCTCCTAATGGAGTGATAACATTTGTCAGTGACTATTATGGTGGAAGTGCCTCAGACAAGGCTATTACATTAGATTCTGGAGTTCTCAATCATCTACGCCCAGGAGACATGGTGATGGCAGATAAAGGCTTCACAATCCGGGACATCTTGCCAGAAGGGGTTTCACTCAACATCCCGTCTTTCCTTGTTAATGGACAGTTCACACAAGAAGAAGTTAAGAAAAACAAACTCATATCCAGTGCTAGGATCCATGTGGAGCGCTCCATTCAGAGGTTGAAATTGTTCAACATTTTGGACAATATCCCATATCAGTTCACTAAAAACATAAACAAAATACTGAAAGTGTGCGTGTGTCTTACCAACCTACAAACACCAATTCTTCGGGAAATAGCATGAAATGACTTGAATAAATGTAAGCAGAATCAGATTCATGTATTTATACTTTTAATAAAGTAATACTGAATTAAGAACACTGCTTGATTTTTTTAATCAAAACACATTTGTAACAAAATGCATAGTGCAAAAACTAATGTCACTGTAAAAAGTATAAAGTGCAAAACATCAACATTGGTAACAAAATGCATAGTGCAAAAACTACTGTCAACGTAAAGAAGAGGATCACCATATGATGAATACAACATTTAAATATGCAAATTTGTATATTTAAATGATAATGATGTACCGTGCATGTTCACATCATGTATACTTTACATTACTTAACCACTTATCCAACCCATATGGTTGGACAGAGTCCTTCAGGGCTCTAACTAAGTGTCTTGTGTTTTATGTTATTATGTTATGCTCTCCTCGAACCATCACCTTAACGTGGTGGAGAGGTTTGAGTGACCCCATGAATCCCGAGAGCTATGTTGTCTGTAGCCTTGCGCTACTGTAGGGTCACACATGGCAAACTGGTCTAGGAGGGAACAGACTAAGAATGGTTCAAGAGCTGTGAGGAGTTGTGCCCCACAGTCCTTAAATACGCACAAAGGTTTAAATTTGATTAATTAAATTTAATTAAAACCCTTGGCAAACTCGTCTGAGGATGACTAAATGAATGCTGGGGTTCATGTGGTTAAGACCATTCTTCTAATATTACATGTTTCCAAACATTTTGGACAAAATAGAACATTTTACATCAAGGTGCCCAGAGATTTCCTGGTGCCCAGCTGACCTGTATCCAACGTGGCCTATAACGTTAATAAGAAACAGATCGTAGCACACATGGTAGCCCTAAAATGGCTGTGATCTTACATGTAAGTCTATATTTCATTAATTCCTAATATGTATTTTAAATTCATTAAACCTTTACAGCGTTACAGTATGTACGATCATAGCCATTCTGGAGCTAGACACATGAAAAGCTAGCCTTGGATCCAAGAACGTCAGAGTTATTTTAACAAGTCAAACGTCGGAAAACAATTATCTACCGACAAAATAAAGCACTGGCAGTCTTTATCCAAGGCTTATGAATCGCCAGTAAACGTGGGATATAACATCAGAAGCCAGAATACCCAACATTACCAAGCTAACGCTAGCTAACCCTGTTAGCTCACTCACCTCAACCTGATAAACTTTCTGTTTCATGGAAGCCTGTACCTTGCCTTTTACAATGCCCCCTGAAACATTTACGTTCACAACTCTATCTGAATTGAAAGCATTGAGACCCTTTTTCACCCTGAGAGGTTCGTCTTTAAAAAAAGACGTTAATGTAAATATATTTACGGGTTCAGACATATTGTTTTGAGTGGAAAATAATGCAGTGAGATTCCCCAAGGCACCGGAAGTATAACCCCGCCCACACGTGAGGTCGCGTCGTGACGTCGTGCTTAAGAGCCGAATGATTACCCCTTCTATAAATAATCATTAAAAGAGGTCATGTCGATTACCAGGGTTTATATAAGACACGATTTCACTAGAATTCTCAATCATGGTGGCAAAATATTTTTTTCCAATTGTATGCCAAAAATATTCCTGTATTATTTCAAATATGGATTCATTAGCACCAATGTACAATCAAATGTTATAGGCTACACATACAAACTACAACAAAAATCATTAAAAAATTAAAATAAATTGCATCATGGGCCAATAGATTTGCTCTTGACGATCATGATTCACGTTCAAGTACGTAGCTACGTCATTGTAGGCTATACAAAAAACAAAAATGGAGAAGAGGCGTTATGCTAGTGGGTTCCTTAAAAGAAAAACAAAACAGGAAAAAGTTGAAAGACAGGTGTCCGAGTTGCAAAAGATCCCAAAATTGGATAGTTTTTTTTAAAAAGAAAGAAAGTCAAAGTCCGGATAAGGATGAACAAGAAGCGCTACTACCGCCAAGCGTTAGCAACTGTGATGAAGCTAGCAACGTTATGCTACGTTCAGACCAAAGGCGGCGAGAGAGTTGGCGCCGCTTTGTTCGCCAGAGTTTGGCCGCCAGCTCCGCCAGGTGTGTTCGAACAGAACGCGAATTCGCTGTGTTGACGTCACAACAAGCAGGCTAGTTACACCAACGCTGCTAGCAAGTTTGCTAGACCGCACACAACAAATACCACACACGAGCAGTTTGTTTACTTGTGATCATCATGGATGAGCGACAGAGATCAGTTGCGGTGGCTCTGCTTTATATCAACTTGCGCCGCCGAAACCGGCGTCAGCGTTCGGTTTGGGTTCATAGCATAAACCGGAGACGTGCTCAGTTTGGCGAATTTCACCGGAATTTTGCGTAGGGGGCGTGTATTCTTTCCCAACATGAAGGCGGGTTCTAACCCTACTTGAAGGTGATTGGCTGTCGCCTGGCGAAATCTTCGCCCGAGTTGGACATTTTTGAACTCCCGCGAAGGCGCGTTCGTCGCTCGATTCGCCCAATTCGCGCCGCCCGTAATTTCTCCGCGAATTATTCCGCCCATCGCCTCCTCCCATTGACTTTGCATGCATCCGCGCCGCCCAAAAAATTCTCGCCGCCTTTGGTCTGAACGTAGCATAAGGCCTACTGAAGACGAGCTAACGTTAACAGCAACCGCCATGAATGGACAGCAGCAGCAGCAGCAGCAGCAGCAGCAGCAGCAGCAGCAGCAGCAGCAGCAGCAGCAGCAGCAGCAGCAGCAGCAGCAGCAGCAGCAGCAGCAGCAGCAGCAGCAGCAGCAGCAGCAGCAGCAGCAGCAGCAGCAGCAGCAGCAGCAGCAGCAGCAGCAGCAGCAGCAGCAGCGTTTGAATAAAAGTGGCTGCTCATCAGCCGGCGAGCTAGCTGTCGCCACGTTCGGGGGGTTACTGCAGCAAGAGCAACCGCCAAGCCCGACCGTGGAGAAAAACGGTGATGAGCAGCACGTCGACAATCACGAACAATATATCAGCGATCCTGGGGAGTGGGGTGAGAAGATTAGTGAACATTTAATGTGTTGTTTGCTTCAGAAGGGTCCGACAGCTTGTCAGAATAGAAGTGTAAACTACTAATAAGACACGTTAGTCCCTAGCTAACGGGTCTGACCCTTTAGTCGAGCGGTTAGTGATGTCGAATCCCGCACCGGGCAAGATAATAACCGGTTACATTGGTGGCAGCGGTGGCATACTTTATTGAGACTGCAGTGATGTGAGGGTTAACATCCATAATGTTATTGTTAAGATTTTGTTTTATGGTGTTGGGTTCCTTCTGGGGTTCGCAGATTGATATGCACTTTTTTTGATTTCAGGGTGTGTTTTCTGCTTTATATATGTATATTAAGGAGGACAGGTTGATAATGTTTTGGACAAGCCTGTGTTTTTTTTGCACTTATAGTGTTACTGTTTTGAAACGAGGACGTTTCTTTTTGTAGGGGGGGAGGTATGTAACCTATTTTTCTGGACTTGCCTGTTAGTGATTTTAAGTTCCTGTTATAAACTGCTGCCACAGTATATGCCTTGAGCTCTTATTTTGAAGGCTGAAGAGAGAGCGGAAGTGCTGTACGCAGTGTTGTTGCTGTGGAGTTCTGTTGGGGGAAGAATCCAAATAAAGTGGTCCTCGTGTGAAAGTGGAACCTCCGTATTTGTTATTTTATAGTTTCATACAGAATAGGCGACATCTAAAAACCCTCGGTTACAGAAGAAAGACATATCCTGCATCTGCTCGGGAAATCAATGGGGTCCTGCATCACCCCGTCGGGGTTTATTTCGTAATAATAACCGGCTCAGCTCGCTGTACATTATCCCTTACATATTCTATGCATTCTGGGAGGTAACGTTAACGTGATGTTTGCGCGCCTTAGCAGTTAGTGCTGGTGACGGGTGAAATAATAACAACAACAATAATAATAATAATAATGTAACGTTTTGTAGGTCCTTTAATAATATCACATGCGTTGCGTTGTTTCCGGTGATTACTGTAAGTCACATGACTAATCAAAACTGCTTGGTGAAATTGCATTCAGACTCTCTGGTGTTGTTATAGGGGGGCCTCGTGAATTATTGTGCCCCGGGCCCCAGATTGGTTTAATCCGTCCCTGGAAGTGTCTGCACTGCAAGAGAAATCATGATACGGGGGTCACCAATGTCCAAAAGGTATTAAGATAAAGTGAATAAGATGAGAGCAGAAAAGGGATTGCCATATGTTGAAGCTGTTAAAAGAGAGAAACAACGAGAATGACGTGAGACAAGAAGCTAAGGATGACAAGTCAGCCAGGAAGCATGCTGGGTTTTGTTTTGTAAGGACCAGATTTAAGTTTTTGGCCTGTTTGTCAATGGTAAAAGTGTACTGCAGGGGTAGAGAGAAAATCTGAGAGAACTGACAATTATAGATGCAGCAAGGACATTTCTGGGTGTTGTGGGAGTGTCTGGAGAAGGTGTGCAGTAGCCGCTGAGAGAAGCTTTTAGTCCATCTCAAAAACCTGTGAAATAACTAGTTTGGTTGATAAGATGTTTTTTTGTTTTTGTTTTTTTGTGTGATTTTTTTGTGATTTTTTTTTTTTGCTGGTCCACTGTCCATTTAAGTTGGTGGCGGTAATGCACTAAATCGCTGTTTGTTTTGCCAATAAACCTAAAAAAAAGAATACAGAAAGGTCACGTCCATCTGGTCGACTCACGAACTATTTTGTTTGTCGGATGCAGCGAAAGGTTTGCGCTGTAGTCCAGCAGTTCCGGTATTGGTCTACGCCTCGGCAAAGAAGCGCGATTCCTACAGAGAAAACTGTGGAGGGGCGAGAGCCGTTCATCTGAAGAGCAACGGTGTCTTGCTATCTGGCTAATTTAACCCAGTAAGGACTATTAATCGGGTTATCTGCCCGCTTATCTTCTCGCTTTCTTGAACGTTCTGCAAGCAAATAGCTCAGCCGTTCAGAATCTCGCCGACTTGCGTGGTCTAACGGAAAACAGGCGTTTGTTGAAGTTGTTAGCTTGCAGCGAGCTAGCCCACGGTTCATGATGTCGGGAGGTGTCGTGCGAGGCCCCGCTGGAAACAACGACTGCCGAATTTACGTCGGCAATCTGCCCCCGGACATTCGCACGAAAGACGTGGAGGATGTGTTTTACAAATACGGGGCGATTCGAGACATCGATCTGAAAAACCGGAGAGGGGGGCCTCCTTTTGCCTTCATCGAATTCGAGGATCCCAGGTAAAAAAAAATAAGAAGCTAATGGGGGTTAGCACGGGTTGTTAGGCCGGAGCAAGCGACATTGTCTGGCTAACTAACTCGTGCGCCAATGTTGCAAGGGGGCCTTGGCTATTCACTGGATCCACCTCTTTACAAAACGTGGTGTGCGTGGAGTTACATGTCGGTTTTCACATCGTCTTAAATTGCACCAACTTCGCCGTGTGTGCACCCGAATGCAAGACTTGGGGAGATACTTAAGAGGCGTCCGTTTGTAGTTTTCGGTCAGCCATGCTTTCGCGAGCAAGCCACGGGGCTTTTGTTGTTGGCTTACAGATGGAAGACGCACGGCGGGGAGGACAAGATCTCGCTTAACGGCCACGATACTGTTTGTTCTTAATGCAACTCTTGTCATAGCAACTACATGGGATGGCCCTGTTGGCTTTTCTTTTTCAATTTTTTTTAAAATGATTTTTGCGGGCGTGAGACAGAATCTTGAGTTTTAGATGTTGCCCTGATGGATTAGCTTAACTGTTAACGAGCAACATGGCCGAATGGGGCAGCTGAATCTTGGAACGCTCTTCTATGCTTTACCGGTCATTCATTTACGTGGCTCCCACGTCTTCATGACATTTAATGTGTTATTCCCAGGGACGCAGATGATGCAGTCTACGGTCGTGATGGGTATGATTACGACGGCTACAGACTGCGTGTGGAGTTCCCCCGGAGCGGCAGGGGCTCGGGGAGAGGCGGTTTTGGCGGGGGTGGGATTGGAGCGCAAAGGGGCAGATACGGGCCCCCATCCAGACGCTCAGAGTACAGAGTTATCGTCTCAGGTAAACGGACCCATTAGATCAGACGAAAGTTTAATGATTAGTGAAGCATGCATTAGGGTTACATTCAAAGAGGATACCATTGGAGGAATACCTGGAAAAAGTGGTATGTAATAAACGCCAGTCACAAACCTTGCAGTATGGTTTGGGTAGTGTTTTCACATTTGAGCCAATTTACGGTGAAGTCATGTCATATTTGTGAAAGAGATGTTTTTAAGTTTGCAAATTGGGCACATTGTTCCCCATTCTAGTCTAACATGCAAATTTTGTATGAAATTGCTTATGCATCATATTCCATAGGCTAACAAACTGGCCTTTGGCTTCCTTTAAATTCCAAATGCCATTACATTTATTCTTGACAGGTCCTGTAGTTCAAATACCTGTTATTTTGCTTGATGTTGTGATGACTTTCAGTTACAATTATATATTTGAGCAATTTGGAATTATTTCATTTGCCCTAGTGTTGATGTCTTTAAATTGACATCTTGATTAGCATTAACTCTAAGCATGTGAGCAAGCTTGAAAATTGTAACACATCGGTTCATGTTGCTGTCTGTTGTTTGAAAGGGCTACCTCAAAGTGGCAGCTGGCAGGACCTGAAGGACCACATGCGTGAAGCTGGGGATGTGTGTTATGCTGATGTTTTTAGAGATGGAACCGGAGTTGTAGAGTTTGTGCGCAAAGAAGACATGACCTACGCCGTTCGAAAGCTGGACAACACCAAATTCCGCTCACATGAGGTATGTGTACCGATTTGATTGACATGGATTGTGTTTCTGAGCTGTTTCAAGGTGAGTACTTTGTATTAAATCAAAGTCAAATGGAACCCTTGGTTTGTATTGTGATCTTTATAAACAAGAAAATGTGTGTTCAGGTTTGGTATAATGTGCTATGCAAGACACATACACAAGTGACGCAAACCTACTAAAGAGTACCACACTGCACACCTGTGTTTAGTTAAGCATACTTGCACAAAACAACAAAGTATTGCATGAATTGTACAGGGACAAAAAAAAGAAAACAAGTGAGTAGTTTTTTTTCTTCTTTTTTAATGTTGGTCTGGGCCCGTCCCAAGAGTAGAGAATAATAATTCCTGTGTTTCACTCCCAGTGTTGGCATTTTCACTCAA
This sequence comes from Lampris incognitus, assembly GCF_029633865.1. Taxonomy (NCBI): domain Eukaryota; kingdom Metazoa; phylum Chordata; class Actinopteri; order Lampriformes; family Lampridae; genus Lampris; species Lampris incognitus. Next base: position 16,529,000 of record NC_079217.1, on the reverse strand, counting down.
GAAATCCTGTAACGGTAGTTGTATTTTCAACGTAAAGTTCTCTTGTGTCTACCAGGGAGAGACTGCATACATTCGTGTGAAAGTAGACGGTCCCCGCAGCCCAAGTTATGGAAGATCACGCTCCCGCAGCCGTGGCAGCCGAAGCAGAAGCCGCAGTCGGAGTGCCAGTCGCAGCCGGAGCAACTCCCGTGCCCGTGGCAGAGGATCCCCCCGCTACTCGCCCCGTCATAGCCGCTCTCGCTCCCGCTCCTAGATCTTTCTACCACCAATGTTCTTCCCTTTTTTGATGAGTCCCCTGTATACCTTCCTGTTTTCGTGTTTCTTTTTCTTTTATTTTTTTTACCCCATGAGTTTTTTTCCCCGGATATCAACTATTGATTTTAACTTTTCACATTTCATATCCCTGTGTCCTTGTGGATGATCTTGGTATGTAGGTGTATCCCATTTACCTTCCCACCCCTTTCCAGCTGCTTTGCCGTTTGTTTTGTTCCCTTTTTTGACTGTTGTCAATTTTTGCAATGCTAGAAGTTGTGCTGTGTTCGAGAAAGGTTGAGTTAATCAGTTGCACTCAAATGTTTTTTTTTTTTTTCGTGGGTTGGCTGGGTTGGACAAAAGGGGTGGGGTTCCCAATGCTTAACTGTATTTTACCCTTGTGTCTTCCTTTAGACATCTGAAGATAAGGATTAAAGAATGATTTGGAATAAAACCATTGTGGAGCACATTTCATTTGTATGGTCAGGATAGGACACCTAATTGAGGAGGAGTCAGGTCATGGCTATGGTACGCTTCATATTCCATATATTGAGGTTTTAATGGTTTGACATGGTGTGCATGTAATAATTTAAAACCAACAGTGCTGTATTTTCTTTTAACATGCTACTGCGGCCTTGTGCCAAGATGAGCAGTCTTGTGTCAAAATTGTGATGTCATTGACCTCATAACGGCGTCACACATAGTCGAAATTGCTATTTGGGTCAGGGGTACTTAAAAGTTGATTTTTTTAATTTTTTTTTTCCTCTGGTTAAATGTTTGACTTCGGTGAATAATGGCTTTGGTGCTCATGCTTTTTTCTTAAGCAGTATCTGTCATGAGTGCTCAACATGAAAAAATTGAATTAGGCCCAAATCTGACATTATTCTAACGGTTTGCCTCTGATTTTCTTCCTGGTATTTCAAGGTTTTGATTGGAGGAGAGGCTCAGTGGATCCTAATCCTTGGAGCTGGATGAGTGGATCGATTAGGAAAGGGATAGGCAAGGACGGATGCTTGGAACGGGATCCGTTTTCCAGGAATCAAATGAGTTGATTCAGAACTAATTATGGAGCCCCAGAGCAACTTTTTCATTAGCCAAATCAATCTTAATTTTTGAATGACATGGCTTTATTTACAAGAATGCGAAACTGAAGACCAGGAAGTTGGATCAAAGGATGGAATCGTGTAAACATGGTATGAGGGAATTAAATTGGGGTGCTCGGGGTACATTTGCGAGTAGTTTTTACCTTTTTGCTTTATCTTACTTTTCTTAGTATTTTCAATAAAATAATTTCAAAACGTGCACATTTATAGTTTGGTGGTTTTTATTTCTTTATGATAGTATTCATGTTCTTTTTGTAGGTTACATGTTCTGTGTGAGACGCAACCACGTGTATACATTATGCATGTTTTCCATGGGGGGCCCCCACATTATCCAGGTTGAAACGGAAGTACCAAAGTAATGTTGCGGTCAAGAGTTGAAATAATTTAAAAGTAGGCCAAGGTCATGGACAACACAAAACTAATTTGCCTTTGTTAAAGCTATGCAGCAAATGAAAAACCTACATATTGACATCCATTGCAAACACCCGCTGTCAGCACTACAGTGGCGAAGAGCATCTCCAAGGTGGCGATAGTATCTTCCGTTTGTTTTACCCTCCGCCCGCTGGATGTATTTTCTGTTGCATTGTGGGATGAAATAAGATGCTGGCAGACAGGAGCAGGAGAAAAACGCATACAACGCGCCAACGGCCGCCTCTCAGCCAATGGGAGGCCGCAATGAGTATAAGAGGGCGGGGCAGGCAGGCGTCGGAGCAGAGCAGATAGGCTGTACCTACACGCTATACTGCATTAATCTGTTAAAAAAAATCAAGTCGTCTCTAAATCAAACCCGAAACTATCAGTTAAGGTGAACTCTTCCCCCCTTCTGCGAGAGGAAATTTCGTGGGCCGAATTAAAGGTGAGTCTTGGAATATACATTAAACCTTAGAAAACGGCGAGATTGCCATGCATGCCTTCACAATTAATCCCAGGCGCCCTGGTGGAGAGACGATAACGAATGCATCTTAATTGATCCATCCTTTGACGTTAATCTATGTATTTTTGCGGGGGGAGTTGGGAGTAGAAGCTATTTTATGTTAGTTGGTCAAAAAAATCAGAACAGTGACAGGACTGTGGCGATAAACAAGGCTGAACGGAGAAGATCCAGCCTCCTAACGAAAAGTGATTTTGCCAAGTAATTCAACTCTACCTGTATCAAGTTTCATTAGCAATCTATGCAATGCTGAAGTCGTCCGGCGGCTTCAAGTATGCTCACATTCTCATAAAGAATAGGAATGGGGGGCGTCAGCAATCTAACAATGGCCATATCTGTCTGCGTATGGTTAATATTCCCTGAGATAAGAGAACTGCGCTTATACAATTGACCGTGCTCAAGTGGCTTTTGGTTGCACCGTCGCTCAGCTAAGCCATGGTCCATTGTAGCGCCCTGTGACTAAAATCAATGTTTTCTTTGTCAGCAGACATCATGACTGACAGGAAAGCTGTGATCAAAAATGCAGACATGTCGGAGGACATGCAGCAGGATGCCGTGGACTGTGCCACACAGGCCATGGAGAAGTATAACATAGAGAAGGACATTGCAGCTTACATCAAGAAGGTGAGAAGGGACGTACACGTCCGGAGCTACACAGCATTCACCTCCTGCATGTTTACTGTTGCACAAATTAAAAAATTTTTTTGAGTGAGTGTGCAACCATGTCTTGCTCTGATTGAATCCTGAATGATACGTGACTCCGGTTTAACCTCTCATCAGTTGTCTTAATGTTCAGAAGTACCAAAGCAAGAGACAAACCCTACCAATTATGGAAGGGTTTGAACTCATGTGCTCTGCAGCTGGGAGTGGTCTCAACTCAATGATCTTTGATCTTTTCAGGAGTTTGACAAGAAGTATAACCCTACATGGCATTGCATTGTTGGGAGGAACTTCGGCAGCTACGTTACCCATGAGACAAAGCATTTCATTTACTTCTACCTGGGCCAAGTGGCCATCCTGCTGTTCAAGTCTGGCTGAGAATTTACCCATGAGGTGCTGAGTTCCTCCTTGAACCTTTTAAAGAAATGCACTGGTGGCTGATGTCTCCCATACACGAATAACAACATACCATAATGATGCAAAGCAGCCATGCACAATTGCATGGACTATACATTATTTATTAAGTATGTTTATTTCTTAGCGGTTGCTATTTGAATGCGACTGAAGTAGTTTTTTGTTTGATGTTACCTAGGCTGAAAATATTTAAACATGGCCCTTGATTGTACATTAAAGCAAAGTAAGATAACATCCCTGAACATTCTTTCCTAAATGATGTTGGTAGACCCTGTTAAATGGGGTTCTAGCTGCGAATTATGCTATAATGAAAGGGTTTGCACCAGGTTGAACCCTCCTTGATGATATGTCCTCTAATACCAAGATTTATTTTGTGTAGTGATGCTTATGAAACTTGACCAAGAAGGATGATTAAAGTAAAGACCTTTTGATTACTCATCTATTTTCTTTTGAATAAGGCCCTCAGGGGGCTTGCAGAAGGATCACAGCTGTTCTGCACACAGAGCTTCATAATAATTCAAATCTTTTAATAATTTCTCAATATGAATTCATATTTAATCAGCATGATTTACCAATTTGGAAGTATGGACTTTTCTTTTTGTGAAAATATGCTTTTAAATCTGTAACACATTGATTTCAACTTGAAGAATTCATGATGCTCAAACGCTGTGAATTTGGACAATTCGCCATGGCCACAAAAGAAAACCAATATGCCTTCATTCTACCAAATAAAAATGAAATAAAATGCCCACCAACCAATACAAATATGGAAGCACAAGCTCTCCAGAGGAACAATGCGAGGGGATTAAAATGTTTTTTCCTCTCGTAATATTAATTGTGAATAGATGGAGTGAATAAAGTTTGGATCCAAAGACCTGAGGTTGTTGTAATGAAGATATTTATACTAGACTCATCCCAGCTAAAATCTATTTCAGCGCCTTATGTTTGTGCTTAAGCTTTGAAGCTGTTGCCACCATTACTTCAGCAGTTTTCATCAGAAATATTAAAGAAATGGTTCTTGGAGCCATGGAATTGGCATAATTCATATTTTAATTACTATGTCACAGTTAACAGCAGACTGAGACAGTGTCTGCAATATTCATGAAAAATTGATTTTTAAAAGGACGTTTAGAGGGATATTTGGAAAGTCAATGGCGCGACCTTATCACAGGTCTCCAACGCAATACCATCTTGGTATATTACTCCAAAACCATTATTTTACATTGTTGGTATAATGCCAGAGATGCAGAAACGACAAATATATTTTGCTAGGAATTAAGATGTACCACTTAAAACAGTTGCCCGTCAATTTAAATGAGAGCAAGATTTATGCCAATATTAATTAAGTTTACCATAACAGAGCACAGTGACAGTTGCATCAATGTGAGTGGAATTTGTTCATTGAAACGGCAGTAGCAACAGAACTGGTTGATCAAGTAAACTAACACCATACATTTCTTGTGTGTAATTAACCAAATGTTAACTACATGTCCTTCTTTGATTCCCCTCCCAGCTTATTGAAATGTGAATTTGTCTTTTTTTCATTCAACATTACTTTGAAGGAAAGTCTTCCTAATTATTTTCAGTGTAAATTGACTCAGTATTGTTTTTCTTCTGGCATGTATTTATGCTGTGCAAATGTAGGATTCGTCCGATCCTGTTGAATTTGAACAAAACGTGCCTGTCATTGCTCTCAACTGTAACTGGCCTGAGTACAATTGCACTTCACTAGATTTATCCAGAAGATACCTATTGAACCAAAATCTTAGAAGCAAAATAACAATAAATCTTCATTGTTGACTTATTACCTTGTGTTTATTTGTTTTGTATGTAATTTTTGCGTTCTTTGAATGTAAAGTATTTGAGATTAGAGCAGGGCAATGCACTGATTTAGTGTCAACATCATGATGTGAGACTAAACACCGTCAGGGATTTTGGTTATCGTAATGTGATATAACTTAAATGGTGTCATTGACCTGTCTCCAATGCTGCATAATGCAGTTTTCTGAAGTTATTTGACTCTTTTAGCTGATTGAAATGAACAGTGAATTGCCTCTACCTGCTCAGTCATCGTATCATATATTGGGCGGCATGGTGGCCCAGTGGTTAGCACTGTTGCCTCACAGCAAGAAGGTCCTGGGTTCGTCCAAATTTGGGGGGGGGGTCATCCCAGGTCGTCCTCTGAGCCGAGTTTGCATGTTCTCCCTGTGTCTGCGATGGGTTTTCTCCTGGTGCTTTAGCTTCCCCCACCATCAAAAAGACATGCATGTTAGGGTTAATACTCCTGTCTGAACCCCTGACCAAGGCAATGGCAAGATGAACTGGAGTTTGTCCCTGGGCACTGCACGGCGGCTGCCCACTGCTAGCTACACAGCTAGGATGGGTTAAATGTAGAGAGGAATTTCTCTACAAGGATCAATATAGTATATCAAACTCAAAAAATCCACATTACTGATGATCATTTGTCCAAGTTTTCTCATGTATTAATATCTTATTGAATTGTCTTCATCCTCGGCACCTCAAGATGAGTAAAATAATGTGATGTGGTAGAACAGGCCATCATTGCTGTCCAAGTAGAAAGTGCCAAATTTCTGGTAAAAATATACTGTTACCCACGTACTGGCAAGTGTATTTTCTTTTTAAGAACAGAATAACAGTCACAGTGGATGATGCACTTTGGGGGTAATGCTCATTTGTTCATGCAAAGCAGTACAACCTTTTCCATAGCTATTGTGTGACTTCTCTCTAGAAGTTACACCATGCAAATGGGTAGAAGAAAGAACAAATGGAGACAGCATTGCTGAGAGAGCTGATAATTTAAAGGACAAGTGACTAATGAATTATTTCTAGAAACTGACCGGGGTCAGTGTGGGTGTTACAGGATACTCTGTGGAGTTAACATTTTCACTGCGCTATACAGGGTTGCAAAATACCAAGTACACACTTTCTGCAAATGATGTTTCTCCGGTGTCCAAAGCTTGAACATACTCATCTCCTCTCATCAATGTAGCTACACCCCTAAAAATAATATCAATGAAAAAATAAAACTGCTAATGATTCTACTACCAATGATAACAAGATAATGCTTAATGAGGCCTGAAGGGGAAATTCTCTTTCCCCCTTCTCTCCATTTAAAGGACGTCAGACAGCAGGGTGAGTTATAGTGCAGCGTCCCTGGGATTGATAGGCTTTCTTTGTACTGCTAAAACACATTTCTACTGGACGGGTCCCATCTGTGACAGGGACGCACATCCCCAGTCCAACAAAAGACAGTGTCCCTAGCTTCTAGCACCTCCACGTTGCCTGTTATTAATGTGTAAATCATGGATCAGTGTTACAGGGCTTTGGATGTGACCACTTGCTTTTCCACACAGATCAGGGTAGATTGAGTCATTGGTTTTCGAGCAATTCTGCCATGCCGAAGGTGTGCATAGTGCAGCCAAGAAACACATCATCCGGCTAAGATTTACCATTTCATTGCTTTTCTACATTCGAATAACAAATGAATTAGACTACATCAGATACAACACATTTCAGTGGTGTGCACGTCCGGTAGATTTTTGCCGACACTGTTGCTGTGAGGTGATGTGATGTGAGGCTGATATTCCGTGTTCAAAATTCACATAAACTGGATCATCAAGGAATTCGAACTATATGCTCATAAAATAACATTGTCCATTTTCCCCCCTACTATATTTCAGGGTTGTGAGACTTGGTTTTATGGCTGAATCTCACACTGAAAACAAAACCAGATGTTTCATTCAAAATGGTTAGGGTGTATGAAAGAGCTGGGTTAGCTTTTCTTAAGAGAAGTATCCTTTGTGGTCAAAATGGTGCTTTAAAGATCCTTTAAAACACTTTACCTTTAATGCAATAATCATAGTCATCTCATTTAGTACCGTGTGGTTCAACATAGAATTCGAGGTTTAGTCAATGGTTGTGACTTTGGGAGTTGATTCAGGGAATCTGCAGATCTGATTCACAGACAGTTGAATCAGTTCATCCGGACAAAACGTTTATTGAAAGAGAAACCTTGCATCACTCATCTAAGTGACCTCTTCAGTCTCATGTAATTGCAGGTATCCCCACCCTTATAAAAAACACAGTGACATAACGACCGAACGACATTGGGGAAACTAAACAGAGGCTGGCCAAGAGAATGGCACAACACAGAAGAGCTAACACGTCAGGCCAGGACTCCACAGTCTACACCCATCTACAGGCCAGGGGCCACTCTTTCAGGGATGAGGATGTGCACATCACTGATAGGGAGAACCGCTGGTTTGAACGGGAAGTCAAAGAGGCCATCTATGTGAAGAGGGAACGACCATCCCTGAACCGAGGGGGGGGGGGGCTAAAAGCAAATCTGCCGCCATCTTACAATGCTGTGATTGCAACTATCCCCCAATCCTCTGTGAATAGTACACATGGCCATTGTAACTCTAGTTAATGGTCATGGTAATTCGCATATGAAACTGGTCATTGGTTTCAGTTTATACCACTGCATTGTTGAGATACCTGCAGTCAGTTGAAACTGAAGAGGTCGCTTAGATGAGTGATGAAACGTTTCTCTCAATAAGCGTGTCCAGATGAACTGATTCAACTTTCTCACCTTATTGAGCATGCATAAAGACACTTGCAGATCTGAAGCCTTTACACCATGTTCAATTTTAACTAGCAATCTCACACATTCATTAAAGCTTATAATAGTAGTTTTATGTGACCGATTGCATATGCTTAGAAAGTTAATTTTGAAATCCAGTCATGCAAATGTCATGCAGCTTTGTTGACATTCTACACATCTGTACATGGTTTACACACATTCTGGGTTTGACACTGTTACAAGTGTGCACATTTTAAATGCTAGGGGACAATATCTCGTTTATTTCAACGATACCTTGATGGTAGAATAAAATGTCGTGTGATGTATTTGAATGCTATGAAAAGTACAAGCATAGATTAGATTTTACTTTTTACATAAAATCTTCACCAAATTTTAGGGCCATTTTTTCCCTTCCCCTTGTCCATCTTTCTCCTACATTCCATGCTGCAGTTTAAACTCCTCTTTTTGCCTCTAGGTCAAAGGATTATTAGATTCATGGTTGGCACCAAGTAAAATGTAGACTTGACACGCATTAAAATATAGGCCTCAGGCTGGATTGACAGTGTGGCCAGCGCTGCATATTACAGATAATTGCTACAATGTGCCTTTAGATAGTTTGAAAGATAATACAGAAAAAATGGCTTGCACCAATTTGGATGACAAGATCTCAGTTCTGTATGACTGTGGCATTGCAAGTTTTAGTGACGCTGATGTTTCAGTTGTAAAATATGCTCTGAAATTTTGAATGGCCTTACTTTGCAGCCAGTCAGGAATGGATGCAGGAAGGTGTAGGACAAAAAAAAAAATGTGGCGATGGATTTGTTGTACTTCACATCTTTAAGGGATTCACTTTTTGCTTCAGGTTCAACCTCAGCTACTTGTGAAAAAGATGAAAACTAGTCATGTACTGAATCAGTATTGAAGTAAATGGAAGCAACTTTTCTAAAGTGAAGTGAAGTGAAGCAACATATGCATTTGCTTTTTGCACAAGATTTAAATCCTACATAAATTCAAATGGCTGAGTCCCTGCTGCAGCTGTGCATCGAAAGCAATACACAATACGCAATACACAATACACAATACACACAATACAGTCTTGTATTGTGTGTTTTTGCTTAGACCCTCTCATCCTTATCTGATAAGAGGGTCTAAGGACAGGATGTTGTGTTGCTGTTAAGCCCACTGAGACAAATTTGTAATTTGTGATATTGAGCTATACAAATAAAATTGACTTGACTTGACTTGTTATGTTATGTTATAATGGAAAATTAAGAAAAATTAGGCATTTATAGTATTACCACATACATGAGGATGTATGAACTTGCCACTAAGACAAGGGAGACGACATGGTCCGCCAAGGATGAAGGAAAAACAAGCATGCCCTCAATTTATTCACCTGTGCTTCCTTCTCTGTTTCACATTTCTCCTGTTGTCGTCCTTTGTGGACTGCTGAGTAAAGTGGAAAATCATTAATCCCAAAAGGAATCTTAAAATACTCGAACTCTAGTCTTGAAATAGAATTACAGATTGTGACTTTGTGGCCTGATAGACACGACACATACACACACACACACACACACACACACACACACACACACACACACACACACACACACACACAAACATAAACAAAGGAAGACATGCAACAAAAAAAAGTACATGCAATAATCTGTATGATTTCTCATTGATTTTCTCGAATGAGGAATATTTTTACAAGTAAATCCATTAATTCTCAATACCTGTTAATTCAAATTCATCACAGGACCCACATATGCAATTGCTCATACTCGTAGCGGACTACATAGAGCTCCGGACGTCACGTGGCTAGTTTTGTTTGCACGGCCATTTTGGCAGGAAGAAACGCGTGTGCACTGAGCAAAAATGAATGGCGCCAGCGTCGATTTCGAGCCGTCAAGGTTCACTGCGCATTTTAATTCCCTAAGACATTAAACGCTATATTGCGAAAGTTGACAGATTAAATATTACTGACCCTTATAATGCCCCCGGGGGGCTTTTGCAACAGCCGGAACAGGCAACGTTCGAGACCTGCAGTACCTGTGTAGTAGGTTGCAGTAGTCCCACAGCACAGTATGCAGACATCTACAATTACCTGATCAACGTTCCCTCGTCCTACTCCGGGGAGTCTTTGAAAGCATACAAACACCCGGAGGGGTACAAATGGACGAAATCTGGATTCGTGACAAATATTCAGCTTTGGAGTCTACCGACTAAAATGGCTTTCTCGTCACTGGAAGGGTACGTGTCACTTCATGTTAGTTAAAGTTAGCATAAGCAGTGGGCAGTGTAACGTAATCGGTGTCATAACTTGTATGTAGCGTTAGCTAGTCTGTAGCTTCGATTTACCGAGATTTAACTACATTATCATTGTGTGAATGAATTTCGAAAGGCACCACCTCATACATTAAATTATACCTTTATTATAAACAGCAGGTACTCTAACACGCTTTGTTCAGCAAAGCGTTTTAAATGGATGGGACGCAGTCGGGTGACAGAGGGTTACCACTCTTTTTCCCTAAAACATAAGTAAATAGAAAATGTCCAGTCACGTTTTACTGAGTAACAGGCTTAGTTCTTTTATCTTAGCCTTTGTTAGCTCCGCAAAATCCACGCCATAATGCATAGCTCGAACTTGCCGTTTAGTATAATAAAATTGTCAGAAACCGTAATAAAAGCCTGTTAAATAAGTGATATATTAACGTTAGGAAGTGTTGTATTATTCTGTACCTGATATGACGTGGTCACTACACAAGCGGAATCCGTTGCTCGTGGGGTCCCATCGCTCAGTTTTCTTCTGTTCGCTTCTAGCCCGTTTTATGGCAGTAATCCATTTATGTCGTCTTTCGGGATCTTTAGGAATCCGATAAAATGCCCCCCCCCCTTTACTTGTCCGCGACTGTTCTGGCATCCCGGTGCACCACAGCTAGCCGCCATATGCACTGTATAAATACAGCAGGCGAAGAGACTTGCTGCTAGCTAGCAGTCATTTGCCCACCATTAGGCCCGCTTTCCTGCCAAAATGGCGGTGTTTTGTTTTCGACTATTGCGTGACGTCAATAAGGGCCCTTTAAGAAAGGGCTTCCGGGTCGACAGGGTGGCGCTAGGAGGAGGGTTGTGGGAGCAGCGCCATGTTGCTCGTTTTGTGATTTTTGTACGGAAGAATTGACACGCGTTCGTGTAGTCAGTAAGATAATTGTCCGTCTCTACTTTATTGCAATTTCCACATTGATGACCCCGACGTTTGCCTGCTGGACGTTTCCAGAGACAACTCTTCGTGCTATTTCTCTCAAGCTGCCGGAGTTCTGGGAGTCGTCAGCCTCGGCTTGGTTTGCCCAGACAGAAGCGCAGTTCGCATTGCGGGAAATCACCGCGGACGCCACAAAATACTATTATGTGGTGTCGGCTCTTAGCAGTCAAACAGCAACCAGAGTGGTGCGCCTCCTAAAAAAGCATTGTGATGATTACCGCTGACTCAACAATAGGACAACACCGGCCCGCTACCCAGTCCCACACATCCAACATTTTTCCATCCACCTGGCTGGAAAGGTCATCGTTTCCCAAGTGGACCTCGTCCGTGGTCAGGTCCCTGTCAGGTGCCCGTTCACCCGCTGGATGTCCCCAAAACGGCAGTGATCACCCCATTTGGACTGCTCGAGTTCCTGTGCATGTCGTTTGGCCTCAAGAATGCTGTGCAGACATTCCAGCGCCTCATGGATTCAGTGCTACGGGACCTGCCTTTTGTTTTGGTCTCTCTAGACAACATCCTCATAACCAGCACCTCCAAAGCAAAACACCTGTCCCACCTCCGGACTCTTTTTGAGTAGTTCAGCCAGTACGGGCTGATCGTCAATCCAACCAAGTGCCAGTTTGGGCTGACAACCATCGACTTCCTCGGACACCGAGTCACTAAAGACGGGGCGGTACCCCTCCTGTCAAAGGCGGACGCCATCGTGAACTAACCACGACAGCTCACAGTCAAGTCCCTACAGGAGTTCCTTGGCATGGTGAACTTTTACCACCGCTTTATCCCCTGAGCTGCTCAACTCATGCAACCCCTCTATGAGGCCCTGAAAGCAAGGCCACCAAACACACTGTGGACTGGTCTGCGGAGAGGGACAAGGCGTTTGTGGACACTAAGACTGCTCTGGCTGACGCAACAGTGCTGGCGCACCTGTCACCCAAGACTCCAATCGGCGTTACTACAGACGCTTCGGACTGCACAGTCAGGGTGGTGCACGAGCAGTGGGTGAATGGCGCTTGGCAGCCGCTTGCTTTCTTCAGCCGACAGTTACACCCCAGCGAACGGAAGTATAACACCTTCGATCGGGAGCTCCTCGCCCTCTACCTCACCGGCACTTCCGTTCCCTGCTGGAGGCCTGCCAGTTCACGGCGTTTGTGGACCACAAACCACTGACGTTCGCCATGGCCAAGGTGGCTGAGCCGTGGTCCACCCACCAGCAACGACAGCTCTCCTACATCTCGGTGTTCACCACAGACGTACAGAATGTTGCTGGCAAAATCAACCTCATTGCTGTTGTGGGGGCCATCCACTTGGGTCTTGACTATGCCCACATGGCAGCTGACCAGGCTGCCGACCCGGACGTGCAAGCTTTCAGGACGGCTGTCACAGGGCTGCAGTTAGAGGGTGTGGCTTTTGACTATGCTGGCACCACGCTTCTGTGCGACGTCTCCACGGGTCGGCCCTGGCCTTTCATTCCCACTGGCTGGAGACGGCGTGTTTTCGACACTATCCATGTCCTCTCCCACCCTGGCAAAAAGTCGTCTCAAAGACTAGTGGCAGCCAAGTTCGTCGGACACGGGCTCAAAAAAGATGTGAGAGACTCAGCTGACACCTGCCCAGAGTGTCAGTGCTCTAAAGTGCACCACCACACCAGAGCCCCGCTGGCACAGTTCCCAGTGCCCGAAAGGAGGTTCGACTACGTAAACGTGGAGCTAATGGGCTCCCTTCCCCCCTCCCACGGTTTTACTTACCTCCTCACCATGGGGAACAGGACCACTGGCCAGAAGCCGTCCCACGGTCATCGATGACGTCCACTGACATAGCCCGGGTGTTCATCGGGCCCTGGGTCGTCTGGTTCGGCACTCCCTCTGACCTCTCCTCGAACCGGGACTCACAGTTTGCATCTGAGCTCTGGAACACAGTCGCAGAGAGCATAAGGGTGAAGCTCTACCGCACCACCACGTACCACCTGCAGGCCAATGGGTTGTGCGAGCAGTTTCATCTCTCTATGAAGGCCGCTGTTCGGGCCACTCTCAAGGATAGTAGCTGGGTCAATAGGCTCCCGTGGGTCATGCTGGGCCTCAGGACTGCCCCTAAGGAGGACCTCCAGTCCTCGTCCGCTGAACTGGTTTACTGACAACCGCTGCGGGTCCCAGGGGATTTCATCACCACAGTTCCCTGGTCTGCAGTCCATCAACGGACCATGCTCCTGGACACGCCAGAGCTTTTGCACCGGTCCCAACTTTGCAACACAGCCTCCCACAGTCTCATATACCCGCAAGTCTGCAGTCGACAGAATACGTATTCATCTGCCACGACGCCCACCATGGACCCCTGCAGCCTCCCTACGACGGGCTGTTCCGCATCTTGGAGACTGGGAACAAGCACTTTGTCGTGGAAGTCGACAACAAGCCAGAGCGCATTTCGGTGGATCGCCTCAAACTGGCTCACCTGGACTTGGGCCGGCCTGTTGGACTTGCCCAGCCCTCAAGGCAGGGGCGCCCTTCTACCCTGTCCCCACCCCTCAACAAGGCCCCTAAGGTTCCTCCACCCCCTGCCCTACCTCCATGCCACCGCAGGGTCCTTAAGGCCCCTCCTGTAGGCACCCCAGCCTCCGCACCTGTTCGGCGAAGCCATTGCGGTTGGGCCATCTGCCCACCTCCACGTTGAATTTTTTTATTACGGTGAATTCTGGGGGGGGACATATGTAGCGGACTATATGGGCAGAATTCACCATAATTGGTTGGCGTTCTGGGTTAGGTAGACATGGGCCCTTTCAGAAAAGGTTTCCAGGTTAACAGGGTGGAGCTAGAAGGAGGATTGTAGGATTGTAGAGGATTCTAGATCTGCAGAGTGATGTGATTGCGGTTTGTGATTCTTGTACGGAAGAATAAATGACACACATTCGTGTAGTCAGTGAGAAAAATGTCCGTCTCTACTTTCCTGCAGTTTCCACATACTCATAATTTAAAATCTCTAAATTCACCATGATGAGTGGACTGTAGAGAGAAACCCATGCAAACCCATGGGGGAACATACAAACTCAAGCTTTAGCAAACCTAGCTTTAGCAAACTTCAGTAACATGAGGCTTGTGGCAAACTTTAGCAAGGTGATGTTAGCTTTTCTAACATCAAATATTTTGCTAGTTATAACCGTATTATAGTACATACAATACACAAAATCAATACCTTCAGTCAATATTTAAATGGGATCTCTGAAAGATGTTAATGTTTGTGTAAGACTTACTGTACCGGCGTGATGGCCTAATGAGATGGCTGCTTATCTCTTCTACTGTGATCAAACCAAACAGTCAATCAAAGTTCGTGTTATTGGACTAACCAATCAGGTTATTGGAATAACCCCGCCCCCAAAGTGTCAAAACTCAATTTGTTGAGCGAGCACAAAAGTGTCAAAACTAAACTTGTCACGGGAGCAGAGAAGTGTCAAAACTCAACTTGTCTGTTTAAACGCCATACACATAGAATTTCACCAGCGCGTGGAAGGATCACGCTATTTCCTCGAGTTCCCCCTCCCCCTCGAACAGGTGTCCTGACTAACCAAAGGAGGCACTAGTGCAGCGAACAGAACATATGCCCAGATCCGACTTCCCACCTGCAGACACGGCCAATTGTGTCTGTAGGGACACCCGACCAAGCCGGAGGTAACACGGGCATTCGAACCGGCGATCCCCGTGTTAGTAGGCAACGGAATAGACTGCCACGCCGTCCGAACGCCCTAGCTTTTTCAGAGTTAACGTGACTCAGTGGCTGTTCCTCTTCTTTTGTCTAGAAATCACGGTACACCACCGTGTAATACTCTGAGGCAGTGTGCGGTATGGTTTGGACCATCGAGCGCAGGTAAAGAAGGATTCGAAAATCCCAAACAAATTTCAGATCACCATGCTTGTGTTGCAGAGCTTGCAGATATGCATGAATAACTTCGACAGTGTTTGATGTTGTTAATTTGTGTGGTTCAGTGTGCTCAAGAATTAAAATTAAAAAAAAACTCACCAGGAGGATGCTCTTAAAAAGCAATTATCTTTTTGTTTATTTGTTTGAGTGTTTCATGTGAGTGGCGCTTGCATAATACATCCAAAATCTATTCAGGTAGGATTTGTTATGAACAATGCATACAGTGTGTGCATGGTGCAACAACAATGATATGCCATTGTTGGTTGCTGATTTAGTGAACAAACCCACTGTTTCAATTTCAGAATGCATGATCACAATAAATATTCAAGGGACAGAGAGCATTGCTGTGAATCATTTGGTACCAATCGGAGTATAAAGATAATGCTTCGCTCTTCTCTTTACATGTGCTGTTGGCTGCTTGTGTAAAGACATTTTATTTTATTTTATTTTACATTTTATTTCTTCAGCACATCTCTCCAGAGCATTCTATACATCTATGTTGAAATATGCAGAGCGGGGCGTCCCGGTAACGTGGCGGACTATTCCGTTGCCTACCAACACGGAGATCTCCGGTTCGAATCCCCGTATTACCTCCGGCTTGGTTGGGCGTCCCTACAGACACAATTGGCCGTGTCTGCGGGTGGGAGGCTGGATGTGGGTATGTGTCTTGGTCGCTGCACAAGCGCCTCCTCTGGTCGGTTGGGGCGCCTGTTCCGGGGGGGAGGGGGAACTGGAGGTAATAGCATGATCCTCCCATGTGCTACGTCACCCTGGTGAAACTCCTCATTGTCAGGTGAAAAGAAGCGGCTGGCGACTCCACATGTATCGGGTGGTAGTCTGCAGCCCTCCCCGGATCGGCAGAGGGGGTGGAGTAGCGACCGGGGTAATTAGCCGGGTACAATTTGGGAGAAAAGCGGGGGATAATAATAATAAACAAAGAAATATGCAGAGTGATGTGGTGTGATGTCTTCTTCTGCCGGCTTGTTCCCTGTTTCCCAGGGGTCGCCACAGCGGATTTGATGGTTTCCATCGGTACCTTGTATATATATCAGTTAAAGTTTCTTGGCTTCCTACTGTATCGTGCCATGCATAAAGGCTGACGGATCTATTTTCGGATGCATGGTGTGAGAATCGGGGCCTGTCCCTCACGATTAAAGAACTTTATTTTAGAAATCATACAGTTGCGGATAGGCGACACACACCGACATACTTTAAGGGATCTTTCCCAAATTAGATACAAGAGGCTTCACATCTCATTAATGTCATACACTGCTTCCCTGCATGAGCCGCGTGTCAGTTCTCAGTGCCAGCTTTGAGGTCAACCCTGACTACATGCTATTAAACTTTCTCACCACAAGAGGGTCACCTGCTCATACGAGACAGAGACGGAGAGACAGGTACCACAGAGACACATTGTCCAAAAAAAAACAACAAAAAAAAAAACAATGCCACATAGAAACTGGGCCCAAGTAGTTGTTCCAAACGCCTCAAGAGAGTAGACCCAAACCTAACACACTTTACAAAGATGTAGTTTTTTGATAGCCTTTTTGATTTGAGCAGTCGCTAGAATAGTTTTTAAAAATGTCTGACATGCTAGTACTGCTGATAGATATTTTTTATATATAGGTGTGTGTAACCATTTGGGATGCTCCTTCCTATCTCTATGCTGAAAGTAAATGGTGCAAGAAAACATGGTGAGCATGGCATCAGTGTTGTATATTGACTTTTAGTGGCAGATAAATCCTGAAAAACAAAAAACAGAAAGCAGAGAGCAAGAGGTTTTCCATCAGTGAAGCTTATTTCTGAGCTGTCAAACTTACCAAGTGATTAGGACTTAATTAAAAGAAGGGATTCAATGCTTTGTATCAATGCATAATCATCAGTAATTATGATTGCTTCTTACGTGCTTGGCAAATATCTAATTTATACAGCATTTCCTCCAAATTCATGTCAGAGACCATACAGGGTTGTGTCATGGCTCTTGTTTCAGTGGAAGGTGTGAGTGTAAAATCAAGCTCGGGTTTGTATTTATGTGGATTGTCTTCCATTTCCAGACACTATCGGCCTCCTGCTGTCACCGTGTTGTTTGTGATAGTAGTCATGGCAGGAAACACAAAGCCTCCAGTTCCCTTTTAACAGCTCGCAATGTGTGATGAGATGTGCAGTCATTTGTCTTTCTCTTTCCCAGATGACTAAGGGATGTATGCAAGTTTTTTGTTGTTGTTTTTATTGGGTGGGGGAAAAAAGTCACAGTCAAAAAAAAGTCAGCCACTTCAACACACGGCCCAGACCTGGGGTATTGCACCCACAGTAACTCAAAAGTGTTGTTTCCACTCTGGTGGGGCGATTAGATTGTTTTTGTTTCAGCAATGCTGACTACAAGAGTAGATGCTATAAGACAGGATGACAGGCAGTACAACATCTGAAAGGTGCTGAAAGTAAAATTCAGACCTCATATATCAATGGGAAAGTTATTGTGTGCCATTAAAACTGAGCCTGCATTCCTCACACTGAGGGAGAGCCTTTATAGCAACTCAGAATCACTGAAATAACCCATTAATTCACAGCAAATGTTGTTAATGTCGCCCCAACAGGAACGTTCACAGTTGCGCAGGGATTCCCCTGGTTGCAAGATGAATTAAAGATTATCCTATTTCATCCTATTAATAACCAGAGAGCGGGGTGGAGGTGAGAGAAGGCAATGCAAGTGGGTGATGGATATCAATGTTCAGCATAAATATGTTTAGTTAAGAAATATGTAATGTCATCCCCCCCCCCCCTCTGTCGCTTATGAAGGTCTGTCAGGGGGTATGGGTTTGTATGCAGACTGTTTGGGTGGTTTGTCCTTGAGTAGGGCACTCAAAGGTGATTCAGCTTATAAATGACTGTGCCCGGTCTGCTTTGCTGCCCCCGAGAGCAGTTTGTTCTAATGGATTCCTCTGAATGGATTGCAGCCATGAAGGTTTGCATTATAAAGCGGGAAATATCTGAGACGGTCACGCTATGGAGTTTCACTCAGGTCCAGTATCGCTCATACGCCATTGGTGCTCATTAATGGAGTCATTTAGAGGTGGACCTCTCAGGGCGGATGTTTCTTTGGGATTGTTTGCAGAGCAGCACAGAGTACAGCTCAGGTGTGAGGCATTGGTTATACTGGTGTGTCCTATAGGACTGCGGGGGGGGGGGGGCACAGGGAAGAGGCAGCCTTTTGTTCGAAGGCTGGTTTTCCCTGACCCCTTGGAGCTTTTCGATCTAAAGTATTTCCAGACTTTTTCCATTTTCTTAAACAGATGAGAATGCATGTAGCAAATTAACCTCGTTATGTGAACAATTATACTACGCTGAGTTTTAATGTTATTCTGGATCTTAGCAAACATCCAGCATGACTAAGTCAGGAGCAGGTTAAAGGTTGAGTTGCCTGCCTTTCATGGGCCGCGACTCCTTTATGATCTTGGCTTCGATGACACCGCTGCAGACACACATACTACGCATATTTGTAGGTTGCCACGAATCTTGGCAACTGATTAGATGAAATTATCGATATCGGAGTGCTAGTGTTGATTTCTGGGTGTTCACAGAGGCTTGTCTGGTCATCAGTAAGAACACTTGGATTCTGTTGACCGTAAGTCTCCCGGTCCCTCTCACACTCCCATACACCGTCTTATCTGAGCCAAACCCTTTATGGACCATCGTCTTGTAATCCTGCCCTTTTACTGCCCTGGCTGTGAGCTGCTGTCAAGGATAAGGTAATTAGCTTATCATAAAGACATGATTTATAAAACCCGCACGCAATGAGGACATTTCAGTGATTTAGACTGACTTTGATATCCTCCAAACATACTGCAGTAGTTGAAGAGAAACGGTACCCTTTTATAAAAAAGTTTGTGGTTCATGTGCAACACTTTGATTCAGGAAGCTTTTATTTATTTATTTATTTCTAAGCTTGTCTTAAACAATTTGTGGCCCAGACTAATGTGATTCTCCCCATCTTTGTCCATCAGAAAGAGCGGTGGAAAATGAAGAGGAGAGAGAACAAGGCACTTGCCCCAGCTCTCATTTACCTTATCTGAGATCATATCCCGGGCAGTGGAGGCATGTGATATTGGGCAATAGGGCCATAAAGCGGCGCAACTCTTTATGAGGGGACTGTGAAACTCCTCCGACTCCGATTCCACCGATGGGCTTTGTAGCTGCAGGGCTGCGTCCGCTCTTCCTCCTCGTGCTGCTTTTCTCCTTCAAACGTTCCTTCAGCTTTCTGCCCTTGTCCAAGCACTGAGGCATTCAGTTTCATAACTGAACTCTGAGCCAATGTTTGTTCAATATTTTTTGAAGCCGTTTCTTGTGACAATTTTAGAATTCGACACAGATGTAAGATAGAACCGTTTTTCATTTATTTTCACTCACAAACAAAGGAACGGATCCGTACTCAAGTCAATCTATCAATGGGCAAACATGAGAGTAAGTCAAAAGCGGAGAAGTGTAAGATTGTGTGTGTGTGTGCGCGCACATGTGTGTGTGTGTGTGTGTGTCTGTTGGGGGTTGAATGTGAACCCTTGTTAGGGTGTAGTCAAAAATGCAATTGATGTGATATGGATTGCTCTTCAAGAATTTTAAAGAGGTTATAAAACGGACTTTTTATTTGATGGCGGCTGGGCTCTAGTTGGCCCTGACTCTTCTCAAGGTCTGCTTGAAGATCCAACACAAGGAAGAGGATCTGGAAGGGCGGCGGTGGAGTCGGGGGCATTGGGTCCGAAGGGGGTCATGCAGGGGGTCGGGGGAGGTAGGGGTTTGGGGGGAGTCGCACAGGTAGGTGGTGGGACTGTGCACTCACCATGTCTCAATCTACAAACTAACCCTGCATGACTAGTCTTGGGCATCAGCTAATGGCCCCCAATTACAGTTTCTCTGTCCTCCAGAAAGCAGCCAGTGTAGCGTGAACCACCACACCCCAATGATTCCAGCCCTCATGATCACATGGCAAGAGCCCAGGCTTGTAGGATATGAAGAGGGTCCAGTATGAGAAGGATTTTACAGGAGTCATGCAGATTTTTTTTCTATGCATTGTTGAGGTTTCAAAAAAAAAAGAAAAAAATCCCTTTTAACACACCGATCATCGAGTGTTTTCTGTGCACATTTAACTTGCCAGCTGCCGCTGGTCGAGTCCCAGATGGAGACGACAGTGAGCGATGAGCTGGTGGAATATGCATTTTGTCTGTGTCGCAATGCGGATGGGGCAAGACTAAAATGAAGAGCCGAATCTCAGGGTGGGAAAAGAGATGAAGATGGAGGTGGTGGAGGGCGGGGGGGCACTGAGGTGGAAAGGTCAAACTGATGTTTCGCTGTGAGGCCGGAGAGGGACATTTTTTTCCGACAGGATGCCTCCTGCGGTCAGGGTTAATGTGGTGTTAGAGGGACAGAGATGTGCAGATGAATTAATTTAAGGGATGAGCAGAGGAGCGTGGAGGCGATGGGCCAGAGTCCATGGCTGAGCTGCAGGTTGGTTGGGTGGGTTGTGGTCATGGGTTACAACAGGTTGGTCCTCAGCAGATCTGCTGGTACCATCTCCGCCGTCACTGCTGTCCGTTAAATCTGCCTGAACCTTGACCTCACAGTGACAATGTGAACCTAACGTCTCACAAAATTTGTACCAGCAATAATTTTCAAGAGTTGCTGTATATGAGATGTATATATATATAGATAGATAGATAGATAGATAGATAGATAGATAGATAGATAGATAGATAGCATAGAGGCAGCAGTCATAGCAGTGCTCTGTCTTGGAGTATAGATGTACTGTTTGTATTATGAAATTACATTTGTGGGTTGTTTTTTTTTATAATCATGTGGGCCCACATAATCCCTCGTATCATAATAACTGGTTTACTGCCTTTGGTACTGAGGAGATGTGATGGGGATATGCTAATTGACATTTTCCCATTTTCTTTCCACTGAGGAGCTCCTTTGTTTTCATGCGCAACTAATTTATTGTCTAGATCGTGTAGCTTATTCTGTAAATTGTGTAAACACCACATCAATTTGCACGTTGTCCGTCCCGGGAGAGAGATCCCTCCTCTGTTGCTCTCCCTGAGGTTTAGTCCTATTTTTTCTCCCTGTTAAAGGTTTATTTCTATTTATTTTTTTAGGGAGTTGTTCCTCGTCCGATGCGAGGGTCTAAGGACAGGATGTTGTGTTGCTGTAAAGCCCCCTGAGGCAGATTTTTATTTGTGATCTTGGGCTAAACAAGTAAAATGGACTTGACTTGACCAGCTAGTTTAGATTGGGCATGGCATTAACACAGCAGACGCTTCATATTAAACAGCCCGCTTACATCATTTTGAGAAAAGAGCTCGCTTATGGTCTCAGCTTGTCGTCTCACGAGGCGGTCGGCTCGAGGTTCATCAGAATAAGAGTCATGTCCGGTGACTGCAGGACCGTGGAAGGCAGATGCGGGTGCTTTAAGCAATCAAAAAAAAAGGGGACAAGAGAGACTCCATGGGCGATTAAGTGTGAAGCCTTTCTTTTTAGTCATGAAATAATAGATAACTTGGTTTCCACATTAAGTGACACAGGTCCGCTGTCGTAACTGCTCAAGTCTGCAGACCGACATCAACGAGCAAAAGACACTCGGAAGTCTTTTTTTTTTTAATATCCAAATTTGTCTTCACAATATAAATGCAGGCTACATTGTCATGCCATGTAGACCAGTTTTACGACATGTTAACAACATTTTTTTTAACACTTTGCTGTAAAGTCTGTGTGGTGTCTTAGCATTTCCCGCATCCTGGAACAGAAGATATGAGTTTTCAGTTTACGGTTATGTGTTTGGCAACCCGGAGTGACATACGGTAGAGCACATCCCTCAGAATCTGACCTATCCGTACCGCGGCAAATATCCAGCTACAGGAAGAAATGGAGTATTGTAGAGCTTTCAACAATGATCCCATTTAGTTTCTCCACAGCGGGGCCACACCAACATCGATTGGTGTATATGAGGTAAAAGGAAATGTGCTGAATCCTTGCACACCTGGTTATACATTAACGCTTAGCGAAAAAAAAAAAAGAAAAAAGAAAGAAATAAAAAGAGCTTATAGACTTAGATAGATAACCTGCTACTGTGTCTGTCAGACTAGGCAAATAAATTTGCTGACAGAAAAACATCTTAACACTTGAGGTCATTGGCGCTACTGTCACCTTTTCCCAGTCGTTGTTATGGTTGTAAACCAGCAACAAAAAAATAGTTGGAATGAAAACCTTCATGTCAGTGTTGGAAAGCTTCAGGAGTGCAGCCGGAACAATGTAGACTTCTTTATAATCTCCCAGATGTCTTATGACAAATAAAGACGTATCAAGGCGTACAGTACAGGGAGAGGGAAAGAAAGAGTGGAGCAGTTTTAACAGAATCAGAATGGTGTTTATTGGCCATGTGGGTTTGCGCATACATGGGATTTGAATCCGGTTGGGTGGCTCTCTCAGTGTACTTAACGTAGAATAACAACACTGCAACACAACAATCTTCAGCTATATACACAAGGATTGACTATATACAGGCGACATAAGAGGTGATAAGGTGCAGAGAATATACTACCAGAGATGCTGAAATAGATGTTAGCAGGCTACTTACATATCACATAATAGTGATCAGTGCTTGTACATACGTGCACATGCAAACACATGCATGTGTGTGTCATTGTTTTATGCAAGTTTGTGTTATGTTTGTGTTTTTGTTTGCATATTTTTCTGTGTGCACATCTGTTTGTGTGTGTGCATGTTTGCATGTGTGTGATGTGTGTGCATGTGTGTGTGTGTGTGTGTGTGTATTATGCACATGCGTGTACATTTACCCTTTTACACCAGTGTTTGTTCTGCAGGTTTTCAGTCAGAACATTCCACCGCTCATGGCTGTTAATGGCAGGTGTGCATGATCCTGCATTAATAAGGAGCTGTGAACCTCATTTTAATCGCAGAGGAAGCCAAGCAGGTAATTAGTTTTGGATCTTTAATTTCAGAGGCAAGGGAAAAGAAAAACAATAGGTAAGGAGGCAGCCCGTGTGTTTGGCTATGGAAGGAAATCTTAAAGTCGGACGTATTTTCTGATTACACCTTGCCCCGAAATGTTCTGCTAAGACTATCAAGACTATCATGGGTCCTCAGAGCCACATAGGTGAGTCTGCCCACTCTCCAACCAATCACTGTCGAGGACTCTATCTCTTCCATAAACAGTTCATTAGCCTATTTTTCCAACTAACAAGTGCAGGAAATTCTCCTGCATGCTCCGCAGCTTCATTTCACGCACTACTTTGACCAAGCATTCATGCCTTTTTTTCAAATTTGACATTAGCTTTGAGAATTTTCCAAGTTACCAGAGTGCCTTTATTGTGATTAATTTTATTTTTGTTGGGTTTTTTTTTCATTTTACACAAAGCATTACAAGGAATTTAAAAATCATTTGGATGTCGACCAAGACAAAGTAAATAGCTGATAACATGCCTTAAGTCACATTTCTAAATGCACTGCCAAATAAAAGCACCTGTTATCATGCTATACATTTTTTGTCACAAACTCTTGCAGGAAAGTGGATTTGTGTTTGAATGTCCGTTGAGTGCAGGAGCTAATGGATCGGTTCTGATTTGCTTCTCTTTCATCATAAAAGTGTTTTTTTTCTCCCTGGTAAATTCATTACAAACTGACGTGTGGCATGGGTCATAAGTAAAACTCTTTAGGTGTGCCTGCACAGTTCCCTCTCTCTCTCTCTCTCTCTCTCTCTCTCTCTCTCTCTCTCTCTCTCTCTCTCTCTCTCTCTCTCTCTCTCTCTCTCTCTCTCTCTCTCTCTCTCTCTCTCTGTGTGTGTGTGTGTGTGTGTGTGTGTGTGTGTGTGTTATTGTTTGTGCATGCGTTTGTGCCTGGGTGCAGGTGTGGACGTTAATTCGTCCCATCCTTCACTAGGTGGCAGCACTGAGTACAACAGGCCTCGCTCCCAGCCTGACTTCTTTCACCTTTGGGCAATTTCTGCTTGAACAAAGGGAGCCCTATACGTGTTTATGGAGGCATCACAGGACTATGCATAATAACCACTGGTGTGAAACCTACAAACAGCATCACAGTATTGTTAAGTTCTGGAAGCATTGTCAGAGCCATGCAAATATATCACACAGTCGACCATCTAATGGATAAACGGAGAAGAAATGTGTCCTTTCTGTGCTGGTTCTGTTTGAGGAAGCGAGAGTAAGCAGTTGGAAATAGCTTTTTCAGTACTAGGGCATCTACATTACACCTCTTGACAACTTAACAACCGCAGGCAACACCACCAAAGACTCCATGAGGTTACCGGAGTCCTTTTTTCTGTTAGAAGGACGAATAAAGAATGGGATTTGAGAGATTTTTGACCATGGCAGGTTTTAAAAGAGATTTCTTTTGGCCGGACATTTGCTCCAGTAGAGGAGTGAGATCAACTAAAGGAGATGCTCCGTGTCTATCTGTTGAGGCCATCGCGATGACTGGAGCGAAATCGACACGTTTATCTAATTGGGCTTTTCCCCTTTGCATTTGTGACAGCACCTCTTGTTTGACCTTAAAATAAAAGAGTGGTTGTGCCGTCAGTGGACCGAACACTTTCCTCGCAGGTTTCTTTTCATGCCTCAATGTGCCTTTTGGCTCATTTGTTTCCACTGAGT
Source organism: Lampris incognitus (assembly GCF_029633865.1). NCBI lineage: Eukaryota > Metazoa > Chordata > Actinopteri > Lampriformes > Lampridae > Lampris > Lampris incognitus. The sequence goes on along the minus strand of NC_079217.1, from coordinate 16,504,195 downwards.
CAGTATGTTTGACTGTGACGCTCCTATTAACCTCTGTGCTGAGACTGATTTATTGTTTGGCATTAGAGGCTGAGAAATTGTTTTTGAAACGTTACCAAAAAATCCAATAAAAGCAGGAGGTCAACCAGTGGTTTCGACACTTTGGCACAGATTTCATTGTGCATCAACTGGGTTCGAGAAAGGTTAGCGTGACATATCAGTTAATGATATTCACCATATTTCATCATTGTTATTATTTTTTGTTTTTAGAAAGTGAGACCAATTGACCAAGGAAGGAGCTCGGGGAATTTCTTGCTCATTTTCAACATGAGCTCCTTTCTCGCATTTCCCTTTTGTGGCGCTGACATGAGCTGAACAGCCATGTTGTGTTTTTACCTGATGCCATAGAGATAGCATCTCTGGCCCCCTATTCCCTGACAAAGTGGCTGTTGCTTCAATCCCTGAGTCAATATTGACCACCGGCCAGCAGGGCAGAGGAACAGCAGCAGCAGCTTGGTTTCAGTTGCAGAGAATGAAGACGACAGGAGGGAGGGGACAGGCAACAGGTTCACTGACTGTTCATGAGATGAGATTATCACACACATGCACACACACACATATGCACACACACACACATGCACACACACATACACACCAGCACATGCACTCGCACAAATGACCCCCCCTCCTGGCACGCTGCCAGCATGCTGTCAATGTGGTGTTATTAGCACCGATACACAGGTGTTGTCTAACAGAATTCATTTATGTATCGCGGATGACACTCAGGTTCTGGTATAAACCCAACTATTACGCTATTTACTGTCGACATGTGATGTGTTCTGATGGCATCGGGGACCTTCTGCAACGTCTTTGGATCAGTTGACTCAGATGATTAACTCAAAAGAAAGTCTTAACTATGAGAAACTTGTTTATTGGGGCTGTGATGTAGCTGCCTTGTCCAGCTAGAGGGTGATGGGAGTATCAAGCTCTTGGCTGGCAGCAGGGGGGCAGGTGGGAAGCAAGAGGGTCACACTGCCCTGACAAGCAGGCTTTCACACGCATCTCATGTCAGAGTCTTTTGCAGACAAAAGTGTAGGCCTCATGAGCTTTTACCTCTGATTCTGTACTGGCGTTTACTACAAGCCGCTTTGTTTGTCTTTTCATAAAAACACATATATACATATGCAATGAGATTTTAAGGAAGAGCAAACAACACAGGAACAAAGAGACTGGTTGGCCATGCAGCTTAAACAGCGAACCTCAAAGTTGCCACGATCGGTTATGACTTGACAAAAGAAACAAAAAAAAAAGCGGAGAAGTAACTCAATCTCTGCCTACACACACCTTGTGTAGTCATAAGAACAAACATGATCGAGAGACTTTCAAGTCTTGGGCCCGGTTCAAGAAATGCCCAGAGAAACACACGCCCTGCCCCGGTGATGAATGTTGACAGAGCCAACACAGTCCCTGTCAGACGGGCCCCGAGGGCCACAGACTGCCAGTCTCAGCCTCCTTCACTCTCCCCAGCTCGGATCATCTGCAGGTCATGTTTAGGAATTGGGAGGAGTGGCTGGATTCCAGCATTTTTCATCACGTTGGCTCTTTTTTCTTCTTCTTTTGGTTGGTCTTTATGTATCAGTTGGTTGAGTGCAAATTGCCCCCTTAATCTCTGTGTGTGTATTTTCTTTCTGCTTGTGCAGGCTGCAGTTCAACTACCTTCCTGTGACTCCTGGCAAGACTGATGAGATCTTATTGCTCTGATAGAGATCAAAGCTGCAATTACATCCAATAGAAAGGAGTTGTGATGCAATCACAGCGCTTTTGCTATTGGTCTGACAGCCGATGGATTTTATGACAGATAACCTAATGGGGCGCCGTGAAAACAGCATCTGATTAACACAAAATAGTCCCGGCTTTTTGCATGATTGATGAGGGATTTACCTTGGCCACTGACAGTTACGAAGAAGAGGGGGGGGGCGATGAAGATGTGAAAATGAGCTGTTCTCTCTCTCTCTCTCTCTCTCTCTCTCTCTCTCTCTCTCTCTCTCTCTCTCTCTCTCTGTCTGTTCTTATATTTTGTTTTTTGTAATCTGGGCCCTCCCTGGAATATTGATTTTCTTACTTTCTCACACTTCCTGGTTTTGGGGGCGGGGGGGGACCCAATACTTGTATTGCAAAGCAATTAGTGACTTTTTTCCAAACAAATTACAGACGTTACTGATGTGGCCAAAACAGACAGATCAAACCTTACTCTTCTGCTTTATGCACAGAGGTGCACAGGATTTTGTTCATGTGTCCGATACCGATGCCATCGACACTAACCTCTTATGGGTCTAAATGGGGACTTTTTTTTTTGTTTTTGAGAAGTTGGCAAAAAAAAAGGGGGAAGAAGACCAAAGAGTTTAAACTGTGATCACATGCACTAAATTAAATGATATTTTTATACCAGTGGCAAATGTGACAAATCATTGAATATGCACTATGGGGTCAGCGCAGAAGGGTCGCAACAGCCAAGCGAAAGGTAACGACTGACAACAGACTGCCACATGGAGTCCCTTTGGAGGGAGAGATGAGCAGTTGGAGAGTTCAGGCAGAGGCTAAGGTCCAGGTTAGTTGGTGGAACGGTGCATGGCCACCGCTTCCCGAATATCACGCACACGCCATGCAAACCTTGCCCTTTCCAGCCAGCCAAGTGTCCAACCGTTCCGCTCTGTGCTCCCGACAGGGTGTGGGCTGAGGAGCGAGGGGTGGAGAAAGGTCATGGTGACACCAATGGTGGCCCAGCTTGGGTTGCCAACCCTTAGCCATCGTACCACCCAGAATGGCAGTCAGTCCGCAAAGAGAGGCCTAGACCTGCTGGATCTAGCTTTACGGTGTGTGGGCCGGCGAAGAAGTACGAATTTAATGCGTCGCAAGAGACAAATTGGTTTCTTGTTAACTTTCCTAGTCAGTGTTTATGCAAAAAGTTTCCTTATTAGGTGATAATAAGGTGTGACATCTCCTCTTCAGTGAACCAACATTGGGGAGGTGGCAGGTTTGTCAGAGCAGAGCACCGTACATATTGTAGATGGTAGAACAACCTAACTAGCCAAGATGGTCAAAAACAGTTAGCATGAACCTAAACAGGGTGAGTGAATGGAGCGGTCTCCTTTTGCACAAAGCAATTCAGAGCGTGTCCAGATGTATTTCGGTTTAACATCTTTACAAACAGCTGCATGTGTTTAGTTGTGGATGCTGATCCAGTTTTTGTATCTAACTAAATTGCACACCTGTATCTGATAGATACAGAAGCTTTTTTGTGTACATCATGGCTTAATTCTGGCATCCTTAAAGCAGGCCCCAGAAACCAGGCTGCTCAGGTGCCTCTGCCCAACGCCGCCAGTCCACACAACTCGGAGGTCTTAAGTGTATGAATCATGGAGGCATATTGTGTCCATTGTCGTGTCCATTGTGATGACAACAGGTCAAAGCATCCTGTGCCCAGCTGCATGGTCCCTGTCCTTGTTGCTCAACTACCCCCCGTGTGTGTTACGTGCTCGTGAGAGAATGCAGCAGTTTGTCCATGTTCCCTGTCACGCTCCAGCACACGGACCGCTTTCACAACAGCCGTGATGGTCTGTTTTGAAAAAAAAAATTTTTTTTGCTGGATGTTATTATTTGTTGTTAATGGTTGACAGGTTTAAATGGGACCATGTGAAAGTGGCAGGATATGTACATCATAGTGTTTTCTTTACGAAACATGCTTGTCTCGTTGCACCCTTTGGTATTTATTGCTCTGGGTGGGGGATGGGGGGGGTAAAATGTTGACCTTAAATAAAAAAAAAATGTAGGATTTCAGCTCATGAATTTACAGCTGAGTCCAGACAGTGTGATAATGACGACGTTGTTTGTCATGATCCTGATTCATGAGCACGTCAGTGCCGTAAAGGTCCGTTTGTAACACTCTCCTGCAGGTGTATGAGGCTCCATCATCATGATGCAGACATTTAGCATGCACCTAAACCGGCCTCCTTACTGTGTGGAAAGGTTCAGCATGTAGGTCGTTGATGCTCCTATTGAGAAACCCAATCAATTTATCTGGCTCCCAAAAAGCAACATTTCAGCCTTTTAACGGAATCGTCCCTGAGGAAAGCAGGACTGCAGGCAATGATTCACCGGTTTCCTCCCGGGTTTATTACGAACCCAGGTAACACGCACAGTGTCATTTTACACCGGTTTGAATGACAGCGAGGTGTGCATCTTGCTGTTTTAATGTTACGTGACAGCAGCAGCGGAGATAAGAAAGCAGAGCGACTGCACGACACCATCAAAAGCACCAAAACTCCTCCAGACGACCGATCGAGCAGCGCGTAATGGTAAAAACCCATCAACGAGCCTTTGGAGAACACGCCTGATACGCAAGCTGGTCGCGCGTCGTGTTGAAAAGCCCCGCCGACTGAGTGGGCTCGTGAATGAATGAATGAATGCCCGCGTGCCAATATGTTTAGTCTCTCCAAAACCTATTACTAATAATGATCAACCACATTGATACTACACTGAAAGGCGACATTTCCAGGTTTGGCCGATACACCGAACACCGCGCTGTAAAACGCATCACATGGGCGCAGACCGAGTCGAGGCCCCGGCTTGTCTGAGCCTGGGTTAAACCCGGTTTAACGCTCGCGAGGGGGTTATTTAAATGCCCTCCCTCCGCGCCCGCTGCCAGTGAGCCACGGTGACCCGTTCCCGTGCTATAGCTCTCTAATGGCTACTGCTGTCATTCGCACAAAAAAAAAAAAGTGAAAAAAAAATGTCGGGTGGATAAATGTCTGTCTATTTTCGCAGGTGCGGTTGTTTGGGCTACACATAAAACCAATTAGATTATCAAACGAAAATAAAGATAATTTAAAATAGGAGCCGAATTTATGCGAACAGCCAACGCACTTGACATTGGAAAAGTGGAGAAGAAGAAGAAAAGAAGCAGAAGAAAACGAAACAACAACAACAACTATAATAATAGTACAAATAATAATAATAATAATAATAATAATAGAAAACATTTAAAAGTGAAGGCAAAAAGTAGGGCTTGACTCTCCTGAAAGTCTTTATGGCTTATACTACAGAGTCCAAAGTCCAACAAAGTTTTGCTGATAAGAAGAGCCAATAAAAGCAACAGTGCTGCAGTGTAAACACACGTCTGCCTCAGCCTCACTGGCCTTATTGGCAGGATTTGCATGAAGGGGCCCATCAGCCAGCCCACTCATTACCATGTTTTATATTCCCTGCGCTGCCTAAGCATCATGGCAAATGAGCAACAGGGAAGTGGGGCTTGAAGCAGGTGTCAGAAGTAGGAAATTCTCTCAAACACTGGACACGGAAGGAAGAACCAACCTTTTTTTTTATTATCAAAAAACAACATTTTCTTCTTTCTTTCTCTCCCCTCCTCCCCCTCCCCCCTTCCTCCCTCTTCATCTTCCCCTCCCTTTCTTCAGTGTAAGACACATTTTTAATGTTGTGTAAAATGGTATCCAAGCTGACATCCCTGCAGCAGGAACTCCTCAGCGCCTTGTTGGACTCCGGCGTGACCAAGGACGTTCTGATCCAAGCGTTGGACGATATGGTGCCGAGCGCGGCGGGCTTTGGAGTAAAACTGGAGAACTTGCAGATGTCTCCGCCGAGCGCGAAGATGAACGGGGGCGAGCCGGACTCAAAGCCCGTGTTTCACAACCTGACGAACGGCCACAGCAAGGGCAAGCTGTCCGGGGACGAGGGCTCGGAGGACGGGGACGACTTCGACACGCCGCCCATACTGAAGGAGCTGCAGTCGCTCAACACGGAGGAGGCGGCGGAGCAGAGAGCAGAAGTTGACCGTATGTTAGCGTAAGTCCCATACACCCCCCCCCCATGGGCCCGTTTATTCCTCCAGAGGGGAAGAGAAAAACATCCAAGTCTGACCCCCCCTCCTCTTCCTCCTCCTCCTCCTCCTCCTCCTCGAGTTTGTATAAAGAAAAACTGTTAGCTACCTTAGCTAATTCGATACGGTTTCATTTCCGTAGCGCACCGCATAGATTTACAGCCTTCTGGGAAGTGGACCAGGGCCATGTATGAAGGTGGCATATCGCACTACTGTATGTGTATCCTGCGTGATAGTAGTCTGTGATAGTCCACAGACGGCCAGCCCCGTGTCTCCTCTCTGTTTACATGTTTGAATCAACCCGCCACTACTTTGTTTTCTCATTCTGGTTACTAATTATCCAAACGGATTATTATTTCTTTAGGCCTACCTTAGCAAAATATCAACTAAACTGGTCTATTTATTATTAACTTAGTCCACCTGTCACAACGATAAAAATCCGGCAGTGGGGCTGCGTAAAGCGAAAGTACACTTAAATAGAAATGACGCTGACACCTACTGAAGAAATCGATACAAATTACTCATATAATAATACTAATAATACTAATAATAATAACATAATATTATTATAATATAATAATATTATTATACTATGATCATATTACTAATGTTATAATAATAATAAGGCTATAGTCGTAATTATCGCCAAACCATAATTCTGTTGTATGTATTTTATATTGACCTAAATTTAAGATATTTCTATATTTCTCTTATTCTCTATGTCTCTCGTACTTCAGTCAGCCTGTCAGTAAACCTATCAAGAGAAAAGAACACACCACGTAATCCAGTTATTTCCGATTTTACCCCCCCCCAAAACGATTTTATTACTATGGGGTTTTTAAATTAATTAATTAATTAATTAATTTGTTTACATTTTTTGTTTGTGCAGAAAGAGATCCCCCGCCGGAAGTGAATCAAAACGGACCCACGTGTAGCGAAGTTATTATTAATTTTATTCTATAAATCATCAACTGAAAGATACACAGTGGCGTGTGATTAGGGTGAATGGAGATCTGGTTATTCATTGTCAAAAGTTATAAACCAACATCTCCCACTTAACCCACAGACTTAAATGTAGGTACGCCTCAACATTGTCCAAAACAAACAGAGGCGTGTAGATTTTGCCGTAATTATCCATCTCACTTGCTCCGCTAATCTCTTCTCAAGGTACGTGTCTAATTCATATCGAGCAGCGCGAGCGTGTTGTTATATTATTCTGACCGTCTGTCGAATAATACCCGTATGACATTCTCGCGCTGACAATAAGACGGTTTTTATTTTTTGGCGCTGCGCTCGCTCAGTGACCCCGCTCTCAGTATGCCGCTGCGGGCTTAACCCGCGGCCTTCCTGCCCGTTCACCACCTACTTAGCGTGAAAGTGGCGAAACTAAAACGGCCCCTGATTAGATGTGTTTTCTGACAGCAATTAGCAGTTACTCGGATTTAAGTATTTTTGGCGAAGTGTTTTAATTGAGAGCAAAAAAAGAAATTTCTCACAACGACACATCGTGTTTTTTGTTTTATTTAGTTTTTTGGTTCCGTCCGTGTGATGTCGGTCTAATAAAGGTGAAAACGGCATTTTCAGGCGTGCGGGCGCGGTAGTGGAATAGCGGCTTCACTGTGAGCGGACAGGTGCTCACTTCAGAGCAGTTATCCGACGTGTGTCTTGACAGGTTTTCACAGAGTTAACGGGTTTGATTTTATTTGTTTAGCTTGTAATGCGGCGGTATGATTTTATTTGTTTAGTTTGTAAAGCGACGGTATCCAACAGAACTGAAAGTTCCCCGCAGTGAAGGGCGCCGGTCACTTAGCAGCGGCACACCTGGCGCGAGCGGCCACTTGCCATGCTGATGCAGCCGTTGAACGGAGGGGAGAAAAACAAATCTATAAACTAATTCAAACGATTTTTTTTCTTCCCCAGGATGAATTCAAAATTACAGGCGACACAACCGGGAAAAAAATGGTCAACTTCGATGGCAAAACTAACGGGCTAACCTCTGGAAGTATTTACAGCCCATTGAACGGGCGGCAATGATTAGCTAATCGGTTTGTCTGTGAGGGTTTTAACCTACTTATTATACAACCTTTGTACAAGACGAGGCCCTGCGGAGACCCAGGGCTCGGACGCACGACAGACCATGTTATGGGGCGGCGTGCAGGCCTCGGTATAAACCACCGTGTGTGTGTGTGTGTGTGTGTGTGTGTGTGTGTGTGTGTGTGTGTGTGTGTGTTAAAGGGAGGACCCGTGGCGCGCCGCTCGCATGATCAAAGCGTACATGCAGCAGCACAACATCCCACAGAGGGAGGTGGTGGACATAACGGGGCTCAACCAGTCTCACCTCTCCCAGCACCTCAACAAAGGCACACCCATGAAAACCCAGAAGAGAGCCGCTCTCTACACCTGGTACGTCAGGAAGCAACGGGAAATCCTCAGACGTAAGTTAAAATTGGGAGTTTCTCACAGCCCCCCTTATAGGCGCTATTATCGGGTGGTAGAACCCCCCCCCCAAGAATTTTAATAAGCCGCAACGTCACTTCCCATTTCATTTTGACTGTGTGCGCTGATGCACCGAGATTTTTTTTTAGATTCAAATTAATCAAGGATTTATTATGAATTGAACGTGCCGCTTTTCTGTTTCCCATCATTCATGAATTATTTTACTAGGCTATTATCGGTCTGAGTATAACCCCCGTCTGTTTTCTCAGTAAAGGAATTCCACATGGATTTTGAGTTCAATTAAATGTCCCTCTTTTTATTTTGCAGAGTTCAACCAGGCAGTGCAAGGTTCTGGCAGCAATATGACAGACAAAGGCAGTCAGGATCCGGTGTTTTTTTTCCCAGAGTTCAACCCATCTGGTCAGGGCATGGGGCAGCCTAGCGATGAGGTTGGCACTGAACCCTCCTGCAAGAAATTGAGACGTAACCGTTTCAAATGGGGACCCGCATCCCAACAAATCCTCTACCAGGCCTATGAAAGGCAGAAGAATCCCAGTAAAGAGGAGAGGGAAGCATTGGTGGAGGAGTGCAACAGGTGAGGAAAACACTTATAGGGAAGCCACATAGGGAAAGGTAAACCTTTTATTCAGCCACCCCCCGTCGTATTCGTTCCTTGTTTTCACTGATGCTATCCTCCTTGGTTTCCCATAGAGCTGAGTGTCTCCAGAGAGGCGTGTCCCCATCTAAAGCTCACGGCCTCGGCTCTAACCTGGTCACAGAGGTGCGAGTCTACAACTGGTTTGCGAACAGGCGTAAGGAGGAGGCTTTTAGGCAGAAGTTGGCAATGGACGCCTATAACACACCAACTCACAGCATCAACCCTTTGCTGTCCCACAGCTCCCCGCACCACCCACAGAGCAGCGCATCTCCTCCCAGTAAGATGCCAGGTAGTGTCACGTTACATGTAGTGCAGTGTCATGCACAGTATGTGCCACATGACAGACAAGGATGAACTAATTTGAGCTATTTCTTGCCAATAGATGACCTCTATTTATGTTTGGCATGTGCAGACTCTCACACAGCACCCTTAGTGAAAGGATAATAGTGAAAATTTTCATGAAGTATGCTGATAAAGAAATTCAGTGTGTTTTTTGTGTGTGCAGTTCCTCTAGAAACTGCACAGCGGCAGTCACTGCAAAATTGGAGAAGTTGAATGTGGTTTAGGTCATTTGCAAAAATTACAATGATGTTGTCTTCATATTACCATTTAAGAACAATCTTACAACAATAGTTAGACGAATTTATTCTTCTCAACCAAGAAAACTGAAGAGGGAAACGTGCACTTGATGAAATCAGAGAGAGGGAGAGAGAGAGAGAGAAAGAGAGAGAGGACAAGTGATCAATGAGACTGAGTGAGTGAGTGAATGAGTGAGCTGAGCAAATGCCATTGTTATTCTGATCTTTGGAAACACACTGAGAACAATCCACATTGTACCTGCAATCTCCACTCCAAAGTCAGCATGGAGAAGCATGGCACAAAGGGCGGCAATCCTCTGACAGGCCAGGGTCAGTCCAGGGTCAGGGAGAGGGACAGCCACCTTTTAAATTGTCTCAACGCATCGCCCTGATTTCCACATTTCCTCTACCCACACAGGTTGCTAATGACTCTGTTCAGAGTTGCCAAAACAAGGAAATGCTAGGTATTATAGCTCTGACCATTTGACCCCCCCACTTTTTGTTTACATTCACAGTAATTGAGTATTGACTGAGTCTACCTGGTGTATATGTCATAAAAACACAATGTTGATAGTCTTCACAGAGCATTATCCCCCGTGCCATCACTCACCCCTCTATAAAACTGTGATTTGAGAGACTCAATCAAGAGCTATTGTTGTCTGCTCATGTTAGAACACGAGGTCAGCTTTGAAGAGAAAACAAATCGTTTGTCTTGTCTCGCTCTTTTACCATTGGTTCAACTGGTACAGCTTGCAGACTCCCTGTTTGCTTGAGTTTTTTTTTTTAACCCTGAACACCTGACCAGGCGTTAACCTCAGGTTGCAAAGCTGGTGGGGTCAGTGATAGGCTTGGTGTAGAAGGGGGGCGGGGATGGAGTGGGGAGGCTGGAAAACCAGAAGGGAAGGGTCAGTGGTGGAAGACACTTTATTTTCTCCCCCGAAGCCCTTAGCTGGCTGCTTACAAGGTGCCCTGCTGGCATCCTGCCGACAGCATCAGCTGTTTTTCAGTGTCAGCCCCTGGCCGGACAATAATATCCCAGCAGGGCACCTCATCGTGTTGCTAGGGTGCAGCCTGTATTATGCATGCTTAATGGCCAATTAAAATCCTTTGCTACTACATCTCCCAGGCCTTTGATAAGGAGCTCCCCTGACTGCCCCTCTCTATACCCTGCTTCAGCAGGAGGTGCCATTGTCTGGGGTGTATTAGAGGACTGCAGTGACTGTAACATAGGTCCATTTATCTGCTGGGTCTTAAGGGAGAACTAGTTTCACCACCCAGCCCCCCATACCCCCCCCCACACACACCCACCCACCCCCTCCTCATCTTTATGGTCATCAGTGTAGTTGTTGAGGCTGGGCACAGACCTGGAGCAGCAGGAGCTGTCCGCTGGGGTATTGGCTCTTTTCTGGCTAGACAGGACTGATGACCCCTCTCTATCCCATAGCGAAAGCTAGGAAACCCCCTCCTCCACCCACGGCAACACACCCTCGGTTATATGAGAGAGGTCACTGCTGAGTCAGCTCAGAGGGGGAAAAAAACTTACCTTTAAGTTTGCATTGATTTTGTTTTGGTTCATTGGCTGGTTGGTCACAATTCGATAAATAGTCAAACAACGTGCCCAGCGGTTTTGATCATACCCTGTCTTGCTTTCAGAAATAAAACCGAGCTAACATAAACAATTCAGTTTATTAGTCATATATAACAATTGTTTTCAATAAAACTGCAAAAAAATAGAAATTGAAAAACAAATGCTAAATGAATGCAGTGTAAACTAAGCTATTTTTATTTCCAGCAGTGCAAAACTAGCAGACTAAGAAGTTCCAAATCAGACACAGTGGTAGGGGGGGATTTTACGTGGGTTGTGCTATTTTCTGCCACCTCAGGCTAGCTAGAAAACAAGGACAACAGACCTTTACTTTGCACTGTTGTATGTTCCCCCGAGAGCCACAAAGACTGAAAATGCCCTGCAGAGACCCAGGAGGTCTATCATATGCATTGGCGCTACAATGAGCACTGCTTTAGGATGGGGAGGTAGGCTTTGATATAACATGGGTCACACAGGGAGCAAGAGCCTTTTAAATCTGGAGCAGCTACCATGCTACCACTCCCCTTCTCAAGTTCTCGCCCTCCCCCTGTTTCCCAAGCCTCTGCTCACTTCAACGTTGCTTTTAAAAGATGTGTGTATACCTAAGGGAAGGCTTTTTCCATTCTTTGCCAGGCGTCGATCGAAAACGCTCATGTATCATATGTTTTTCTAATCATTTACATGGCATTTAAACAACTTGTTGATAAAGATTAGTTTGTGTTGTGATGGTTTAGCTTTAGACGGTTTCCCTCAATCTGGGACTCCTTCAGCAGAGTATCTGCAAAAGCAGCGGCTGCCATTCCCGCTGTTTCTAGCTAGCCAGTGCATCTGAGTAGATGGTCGCAACCCCCTTTGCGTTCACGGAGGTTCCCTACTGCTAGAATTACTGCTGGACACAGAGGAACGAAACTGACCTGAATAGCATCCTTCTCTCCCCTGACACTTTAAGAGGTCGCCCAGCTCTGCGATAACTGCACGTTTATGAGTCCTGTGCCATTGTTCGGCAGTGGGGGTCATGAGTCCAATGGAGTGCTTTATTGTTCTGTGGTGATGTTTACAAGGCATGGTGGAGTGTTTTGAGGTTGCTAGTGCGTTGCTTGAAGACAAGCTGAGCTCTATATATTCTATAGCCTTGTAGCGGGAGAGGCAAAATGGAGGACAAGTACTTAGTGGATGAAATACGTCCCAGTGTCTTGGTGTCTGATGGCCCCTTAACTGTAATTATGTGTCCTGTGTTTTACAATGTAGGATTTGAAATATGGCTCTGTAACGTGAAAAAGATTTTGCACATCAGAAGCAATATGTCAAACATGTGCATGTTTTCAGCAACAATACTTGATTGATACATTATGAGTTTGATTTTATTTCTGAATTTGATAAAAATGACACATAACATTGGTAATAGTAATAGTAATAGTGATAGGAATGGGAATAACAATTATTTATGGTGACAAGAATTTTATTGTTTACCATTCAAACATTATATCCTGCCCTGTCATGGGTAACCTTTAGTGTCAGTTATGTCGGGTATTGATGAATTGCTTGTCAAGGATTCAGCTTGACATACCTGGGTCAGGGACAGAGGGCTTTGGGAAGATCTGAGATCTGAGTGCAAACAGAGTCTGTCTCTACACTGTCACCTAAGGCCTCTCAGAGCACCCGCTGTGGGAGGGACCGCTCTCTCTCTCTCTCTCTCTCTCTCTCTCTCTCTCCTCTCCTCTCTCTCTCTCTCTCCTCTCTCTCTCTCTCTCTCTCTCTCTCTCTCTCTCTCTCTCTCTCTCTCTCTCTCTCTCTCTCTCTCTCTCTCTCTCTCTCTCTCTCTCTCTCTCTCTCTCTCTCTCTCACTGTGAGGCTGAGACCACAGGATAAGAATGTGTTTGACATTGCTTGTAATTGTGTAATGTTTACTCTGTTGGTATCAGAGGGGACCAGCATTGGCAAACAGGCATTTGATTGGTGGGGGTGGGGGTTTATTCCTTTGGCCCCCTTGAGAGAAAACACGTAAGTCTAGACATGGGATTAGGTTATGACACCAAAGAACTCGTCAACTTCTTTGTCGGGGAATCCTGTGAGTGCTGTGAGTACCAACATGGGAGCAGGATCATAGTGAGGAAAAAAATTAACAACATCCCATGAGCGTCGGTGTATGGATACTGGCAACTCCTCCCCACCTTAAACCGGCTGGTGGGAGTTGAGGGAGCAGGGTAGGGGTGTTCTGCGGGGCTGTTGTTGTGAGTGCGTGTACACATTGGATGGCCTTGGCTGAGCCAATCCGATAGCACTAGTGGTGGGGTCAGTGTGTTTGTTTGCTCTGTTCTCCCATGGCTGAGTCAAAGAACAGGTGAGTCTGGCTGCCCAGAGTGATGGTTACACTTGTTAGTCATAGAGTAATGCCCAAACTCCTATCTTATATATCTGTTCAATGGCCCACATGTTATTCTATGATACAGATGTTGATAGTCAAAAGGAAAAACTGTGTGTAACAAGCTCTCTCTCTCTCTCTCTCTCTCTCTCTCTCATCTCTCTCTCTCTCTCTCTCTCTCTCTCTCTCTCTCTCTCTCTCTCTCTCTCTCTCTCTCTCTCTCTCTCTCTCTCTCTCTCTCTCTCTCTCTCTCTCTCTCTCTCTCACTCTCTCTGTCTCTCTCCCTCTCTGTAAATGTATTCCTGCCATCCATCCTTGATCTTCAGTGCGGTATAGCCAGGGACCCGGTGAGGTCACCTCTTCCACAACGATTAGTCACCATGGCAGTAACGCCATGGCCACCAGCCAGTCAGTGCTACAGCAGGTGTCTCCGGGTGGATTGGACCCCAGCCACAGTCTCCTGTCACCTGACGCCAAGATGGTGAGTGAACGCACCTGGGCCCTCTTGGCCTCAGATTAGATAAGACTGGGCCTTGCGTTTAGCATAAACGTACTAACAGGCTGCTGAACCCTCTACTCCCATTGACCCGTTGGCAAGAGGCAACAATTAGGGCATTGTGCTGTTCTGTTTGGAGGTTGGAATCAGGGTGGTAGATCATGGCTTAACCCGTGCACTGCCTTCACCAGGGTGAACCAGCAATGCTCATTGCTCAGCCAATAAACCTGACAAAGAAACATTCTGCTATTATTGATTATATGCCCTGCAAAGAGGAGCCACAGGTGGAGTGTTGCTTGTTCTGCCAGAAAAATGACGCCAGCATGAGATTATGCCTTTTTTTTTCTTCTTCTTCAGAGAAAGGAATGAGTTTTTTCCCCTCTGCCCTAGTCTAATGTTTGATCAGTGAAAATGAAACTCTCAACTGCTGGTACCACAGCAGCCTTTTATTATATACTACGCCGCGACTTGCAGTCAAGATGTAATGCAATCTTTTAGACAGAAATTAGATTGCAGTTTAATGCATATCATATATCATGTTGAATATTGATGAGCTTGACCTTGCCTGCTAGTTTATTGCTAGTTTATAACTCCCTTTTCAGCCAGTGTGAAAGTCAGAGTACCCTGGGAGGGGCTGGCTGTGTCCTGCACAGTAGGTCAGAGCTGACAGTTTCTTATCTATAGATGAGTGCCCTGACTTGTCCCGACTCTTGGGGCAGTTGACAGTATAGCCAAATAGACACAGTCCCACTATAATGGGAGGATGTTGATCTTTATACATCCATTTTACTGCTGGGTGGCTGTGTTTCACTCATTTAGGTTTTTACAGATGTACACATAGGCGCATGTACCAACATGTGGATACCACACATAAAACATTCATGCATGTATTATGAACTCACTATTTGTTGAAATGTTCGCTTGTATACATCTTCAGACTCAAAACCATGAAAATGCATCCTTTTTTGTACACCCAGCATGCACGAAGACACACACATGCACACATGCATACACGCATTGCACACACACACACACACACACACACACACACACACACACACACACACACACACACACACACATATACACACACACATAAAGTCTCCTACGCTGGCATTTTTTTGAGTGCATTTTTTTTCTTCACCTTTTGTTTCTTATCAGTATTTGCTAGCGTGCTGTGTGACTAGTGTTACACAAGCAAACTGTTGTACAAAAGCCGCTGAACTGAGTAAACATTTATCTCTCTAACTTGTTTCATAGGCGACATCTGTTTCACTGTGAAAATGAATTCTGTGAATTTACATAACAGACACTCAGCAACTTGAGCAGCTTTGGATGTAGTACCACAACACATTTTACGGGTACCAAATTGGTATCACAATTTTTTTTCCACTTATCTTTTCCCCTAGATTTCAGGTTCCGGTGGAGGACTTCCGCCTGTGAGCACACTGACCAACATCCACAGTTCCCATCACACACATCAGCAGACACAGAACCTCATAATGCCTCTTTCAGGAGTCATGGCTATAGCACAGAGTGAGTCCTTCTACCCTTTTATATTGCCAGTCATCCACTCTTAGTGATCGAATTACAAAGTACTTGAACCTCATGCTCACCCACTACTAAGATAAATAGTCACATTCATTTTTTTAAACCACTGATGTACTTCCATGTCGTCATTTGCTACCCCCTCCCTCTCACACTATCTTAATTTGAACTTGATTTCATATTGTATTGATTCCCATGGGGGAACTCTTTTCCTTTCTTGCCCCCCCCAACACACACACACACACACACACCCACACACAAACACCTTTCCAGGGAAGTCAGAGGGTTAGCCAAAAGCAAAATCATTTTTCCTGATGCTGATAGGGACTGAAGTGTTGACCTAGACTCTTACTATCATCACTAAGATTTGCTTTCCCGCATTTTCACTGAGGTACCGTGTTGTCTCTTGGTAGGTTTGAACACGTCACAGTCCCAAACAGTGCCTGTGATCAACAGCGTGGCGGGTAGTCTGGCAGCCCTGCAGCCAGTACAGTTCTCCCAGCAGCTCCACAGCCCCCACCAGCAGAGCCTCATGCAGCAGTCTCCCAGCCACATGAGCCAGCAGCCGTTCATGGCCACCGTCTCGCACTCGCACAGTCAGTAACAAACTTCCTGTCCTCTCCTTTGCGTTCAAGACCTCGAGAGAGCCTTTGCATATCGATGAGACCAACTGTCAAAGCTTCAGTCATACCTGATTTCAATCAGGACAACTCACGTATTTGAAGTATATATTTTACTGGTTTGAATAGCAATATGAATTGAAGCTTTTGCAATGAATGGATTTACTGTATACTGATTGTACCCAGACTATACTAAATCTATCAATAACATGGAGTGCAGTCCCCCATACATGACAATACATCAAGCAGATCCAATCAGGTGATGGGGTGGGGTGGAGGTGGTCGAGCAGCAATAATAATAATAAAAATAATAGATTAATAATAATAATAATAATAATAATAATTGGCGACACGGTGGCGCAGGGATTAGCGCAGTCACCTCACAGCAAGAAGGTCCTGGGTTCCAGCCCTGGGGTAGTCCAACCTTGGGGGGGGGGGGTCGTCCTCTGTGTGGAGTTTGCATGTTCTCCCCATGTCTGCATGGGTTTTCTCTGGGTGCTCCGGTTTCCTCCCACAGTCCAAAGACATGTAGGTCAGGTGAATCAGCCGTACTAGTGTGTGTGTGTGTGTGTGTGTGTGTGTGTGTGTGTGTTGGCCTTATGATGGTCTGGCAGCCTGTCCAGGGTGTCTCCCTGCCTGCCACCCAAATAACTGCTGGGCTAGGCTTCAGTATCCCCGTGACCCTGAGTAAGGATAAGCGGTTTGGATAATGAATGAATAATAATAATAATAATAACACAAAGTGCTTTCCGAAACACAGTATAAAACCAGTAAGGGCAGTAAAACGGTAAAAATATGAAAATAACAGAACAGAGAAATAACTACATAATGTGGCAGAGACTAAAAACAAGGACAATAGAGAGGAGATAGGTAAGGAGATAACCACCAAGAAAAAGCCTTGACAAAGAAGTTCCATGCAGAGATTTGTGTTAGTTAAAACTCGGCTAAGGCCAACTAGATCGGCAGTCAGCGAGAGTTTCCTGATTGAACTTGCTCATCCTGCTCAGATTACAACTGTCTCTGTCTTCTTCTCATTGCTGTTTTATTTTCATTTGCAGTGTACCCTCACAAACAGGAGCCCCCGCAATACTCCCACCCGTCACGCTTCCCCTCAGCCATGGTTGTCACAGACGCCAACAGCATCAGCACCCTAAGCTCCATGTCCTCGAGCAAGCCGGTCAGTGTTCCGTCCAGCCAGCTTCACACTACACAGCCAGCATCTCTCTCCACCTCCCCCGCCCCTCACTTCCCTTTGCATCCTTGTTCCTCTTTTTGTATGTCATTTGGCAAATTCAGAAGATTCAGTCACACTACAGCACGGCTCCGATTAGCAATATGTATAAGACTTACAATATGATGTAGCTTTTGTACTATTCTTGCATTTTGCATTGGGTTACACTGTGCAATGGCTTCTTAGCAAGTCTCAGTAAATGATAGATAACTTTTATTGTACTGATCAGTTGACTCACCATTCAGCGGTGTGCACTACTCATTCTCACAACCTCAGTCGATACTCATCATGAAATCGACACAATCTGAGTATGTAATGCCAGTAGGAGCTGGACAAGAACAGGGAGGAGAGAGAGTGTGTGTGTGTGTGTGTGTGTGTGTGTGTGTGTGTGTTTGTGTGTGTGTGTGCATGCGTGCGTGCGTGCGTGCGCGCGCGCGTGCGTGTGTTTTGATTGAGTGTTGACTTGTTTAATTCCTGTCACATTAGGACGCTCCAGTAAACAAGATGGTGCAACTCGGGAGTCTCTCCTGGGTAAATACTATTTTCTTAGTTGAGTCACATAGTTTAAATGCACTAGGTATAATCACAAAAGAAATCCCACATGTTTGAATCAAATCATTTCAAGACTGTAAGGCTACAATGATGTCACTCTCACTTTTATTTTACAAAGCTTTGGTTCTGGAGCATTGTTGATACTTGGTTTGACCTTGTGCTGTTGAAATGCTTTTGTCTGAGGGGGAATCCAAACGAAAAGACGGATATACATGTCGTATACTCCTCAGAATTCCTATTTCCTTTCAAAGACCCATCCAATCAATCACCTGAGCCCTCAGCCCGAACGGCCTTTGATTAATGTTACCTCCTTTCACTTTCCTCTCCCTGGTGAGAGAGCTGACTCTGCCCGGCTGACCCGGCCCTCCGCCATCAGGAAATGAGCCCCACTGTTAATCAAAGTTCTTGTAGCCTGTGTCCTGCTACTTACCTCCGTGCTACAGAGAGGTCGGGGGATTGGAGGGGGTGATGTGTTTTTTTTTTAGGTTTTTTTTCGGTAATTACATCTCTTCCTCTTTCCTACTTCTCCCTGCTTGCGGTGATCGCTCTAGCCTGAAATGCAGTCCCCGGTGCTTTCACACGCTCAATTTCCCACGCTAAGATAGCCGAGTGGTGGCTCTGCCGTGGACATGCGGACGGGCCGATGGGACAATAGCTCAGAACGGGGTGGGGTGGGGTGGGGGGTGTCGGGGGTGCTTGCTTCGCCTCTCCAGGATGAAACGGGTCTTCTGGGTAGTTTTGTGCTGGCACAGGATTTGAAACAGAATTAGCTTTTCTTTTCTTTTTTTATATACTCTGCACCTTGGCACCTGCCCTGGCATTAATCTGTGATTTTTTTTTTTAAATCTAAACACATCTTCCAATAGCTAAAGAAAATGAGAACAGCTGTTCACTGTGACTCGTCGGTTAACGTTGTGGTTTTTTTTTCTTTCCACAAAACCAGAATTAAGGGAGTGATCTGCTTGCAGGCTCATCTCGCTAGTCTCTTATCAGGGCTTTGTTTGGACAGGACAGACTAGAGAGAAGGTTGTGGGCTCTTCTCGTGACATGGCCAACATACTCAGGCTTTATAACTCTCTTATTTACCAAGACACCCCCCCCCCTCGCCAAGTCCCCCCACCCCCTCCCCCTCCAGTTACACCTGAGCTTATTTAAAACTTTCCTCGACTTAGAGGCCAGTGTCTAATGACAGTGGTCTTAGGCACAGATCACCTTTATCAGGTAAGGCTATTTGCTGGACTTGGGGTCACAAAAGGGTCAGCTGCCTCCACCTCTTCCAGAGAGAGGAAAAAAAACAAAAAAAAATCCACAAACAAAATCAAAAAGAGACTGTAGTTTCAAGGGAAACAATGCTTTTCAGAGTCAGCAGAAGAGGGATGAGGAGTGTATTTAGTCAGGTGTGGCACATAAAGGTGCAGGGGTGTTTATACATATATATATATAGTATAGATTTCATTTGGCAGATCACTTTCAGGGAATAATTCCTGTATTTGGTGTGTGTGTGTTAGTTAACATAAACACCTATGTTGTCTGACCCCCCCCCCTTCCTCTCTCTTTACAGTGTCCTCTTCAAGCGTGGTGAGAGTGCACACCTGACTTCCCCGGTGCTCGGCAACCAGAGCACATTTTTCCATCCTCTCGCCGCCGTAACCGTGACAACTCTTAATAACCGGCAACCGCACGCTGTACGATGAGTCGGTCAACAAATGAAGAGGGTTGGCGAAAAACGAGAGGGAGAAAGAAACACGCGCGGCACAGACTTTCAGCACAAGACACCCGAAAGCGAGCAGACTGGATTTACTTCATCACACACAAAATGATCAACAAGGATGGATGATTTCTTTCTTCTTCTTTTTTTTTTATCTAGAACCCCAATCTTTGAAAACAGTGTTCACTTTCCATTCCTTTGGAAAAAAAAAAGTTCATTCACTGAGAGACACTCGTCCCATTCGTGATATACCTAAAGAACAAAACCAAATTGAGCAGCAAATGCAGCAAATGAACTATGTGGTATGGAAATGAAATGGCGGTCATGTGAGAACCATACTATACTGTGATTTAAAGGGGAAATATGAAGGTAAAGTCAAACCTGTAGAGACAATGATCAGCCTCTATAAAGGCTGCAGGACTCTGTGGAGGACTCTATTAAAGTAATTCCTTCATACCAGGTTTATGGATGCCATGAGCAGATTAATCTCTGCTTTCAGGAGCAACACAAATTATGACCCCTCCCCACACACAGACACACATACACACACACTACTATCAACAGGCTACTGTTTATTATTACTGGCCATTGCACATGAGCGACAATCATGATTACCCAATCCTCAGTGACCCGTGTTGATTTTTTTTTTTTTTTTTTTAGCTATAGAGCATTAATATTGTGTTGAAAGGAGTCTTCCATGTTAATTTTTTTTTATCCTCACCCTGCTGCACTGGTTTTAGGGCAGATAACAATAGCCTTTATAGTGCGATGGCTCTCATCATTGTGAGCTGTTGCTAGATGTGTATACTGTGATCGAAAGATTTTGACAATCTTGAAAACTTTGAAAGACTATGCAATGTGTGTATAGAATATAAAATTCATTGTGTACGTGGATTCCAAAAAGTGCTTCACAAACTTGAGACTGGAAACTAACATGCACTATTCAGTGAAGTCAGCAATGTCAGCAATTATGTAGTTGCATTGATAAAGCTGCCTGTGAAGTATCACAAATGCTATGAGTGACAGCGATACATGCCAAACGATGAGTGTTCCCAAGAGTAGTAAAATGTAGGTGCAGCTTCTTCCTTTCAAGCCGTGTCCAAAGTTTCACTTCTGGGAGGTCAGCCTACCACGTCTGTCTGTCTTGGCGGGGGATTGACACAAAATGTGTGCGTGTGCGCCTTCATATGCAGTCCCAGTGCCGCGTCCCGGCCTTGAAGCAGCCCATCCCCTCTCAGAAGACTGTTGTTTGCACATGGGCTCAGGTGAATTTCAGGAATGGGACTCACCCTCCCTTCCCTCTCCCACTTCCTCTTGCAATGTGAAGACATACCACACAGGACAAATGCTGTCATTACTTAAATCATGGCAAGACCCCCCTGGCATAAAGAAAACATTGACAAGTATTCACAAGCAAAACAGTGATTTTAGTTGAGTTTGTGAGAGAGAGAAATAATGAAAGGGGCAGAATGTTGTGACAGCAGCCGTGCTACTCAGATGGAGTTGCATAGAGACTGAGAAATGTCGGGGGAAGCAGCAGTTGCTGCAGGTTAGACACGTGCATGGACAGTATTAGAAATTTGAAGTTTCATCTTACCAGTACCAGCGCTGTGAGAGGGACACGGGAGATGGGCGTCTAACTTTCAGTAACGGATAACGTTGTGATGTTATCTTTTCACTGAAACTGTCACAATGTTTTTGTGAGTCAAATAGTCAAGACTGACCAGGCGTCCGGGTAGCGTAGCGGTCTATTCCGTTGCCTACCAACACGGGGATCGCCAGTTAGAATCCCCATGTTGCCTCTGGCTTGGCCGGGTGTCCCTACAGGCACAATTGGCCGTGTCTGCAGGTGGGAAGCCGGGTGTAGGTGTGTGTCCTGGTTGCTGCACTAGCGCCTCCTCTGGTCGGCCGGGGCGCCTGTTCAGAGAGGAGGGGGAACTGAGGGGAATAGCGTGATCCTCCCACGCGCTACGCCCCCCTGGTGAAACTCCTCACTGTCAGGTGAAAAGAAGCGGCTGGCGACTCCACATGTATCAGAGGAAGCATGTGGTAGTCTGCAGCCCTCCCCAGCTCGGCAGAGGGGGTGGAGCAGCGACCAGGATAGGCTCGGAAGAGTGGGGTAATTGGCCATGTGCAATTGGGGAGAAAAGGGGGGGGAAAAATCCAAAAGAAAAAAAAAAGTCAAGATTGATTGTCATACTTTGTAATTGGAAGCACAGCCCAGGCACATCATAAAGTAATTGCGGCAGATCCGGTC